>NC_041396.2:107782667-107942667 GCF_900747795.2 Erpetoichthys calabaricus
GTTGTCTTAGTCTTAGTCCATCTGTTTTTTTTTATTTCTTATTTGCTACCCCTCAAGGTGGGTGTGCAATGGATGAGAAAGAAGATTTTTGGAGTGAGTTGGATGAAGTGATGAACAGTGTACCCAAGGGACAGAAAGTGGAGATTGGAGCGGATTTCAATGGACATGTTGGTGAAGGGAACAGAGGAGACGAGGAGGTGATGGGTAGGTATGGTGTCAAGGAGAGGAATGAAGAAGGTCAGAGGATAGCGGATTTTGCCAAAAGGATGGACATGGCTGTGGTGAATATGTATGTTAAGAAGAGGCAGGAACATAGGGTTATGTACAAGAGTGGAGGAAGATGTAGACAGGCAGATTACATCCTATGCAGAAGAGTCAATCTGAAGGAGATTGAAGACTGCAAAGTGGTGGCAGGGGAAAGTGTAGTTAAACAGCATAGGATGGTGGTCTGTAGGATGACGTTGGAAAAGGAAGAGAGTGAGGGCAGAGCCAAAGATCAAATGGAAGTTGAAAAAGGAAGACTGCAAGGTTGAGTTTAGGGAGAAGGTGAGACAGGCACTGGGTGGTAGTGAAGAGTTACCAGACAGTTGGCAAACTACAGCAGATGTAGTAAGGGTGACAGCAAGAAGGGTGCTTGGCGTGACATCTGGAAAGAGGATGGAGGAAAAGGAAACCTGGTGGTGAAATGGGGAAGTACAGGAGAGTATACAGAGGAAGATGATGGCAAAGAAGAAGTGGGATAGTCAGAGAGATGCAGAAAGTAGACAAGAGTACAAGGAGATAAGGCGTAAGGTGAAGAGAGAGGTGACGAAGGGTAAAGAAAAGGCATATGATGAGTTGTATTTGAGGTTGGACACTAAGGAGGGAGAAAAGAACCTGTACCGATTGGCTAGACAGAGGGACGGAGCTGGGAAAGATGTGCAGCAGGGTAGGGTAATAAAGGATAAAGATGGAAATGTACTCACAAGCGAGGAGAGTGTGTTGAGCAGATGAAAAGAGTACTTTGAGAGGCTGATGAATGAAGAGAATGAGAGAGAGAAGAGGTTGGATGATGTGGAGATAGTGAATCAGGAAGTGCAACGGATTAGTAACTAGGAAGTAAGGACAGCTATGAAGAGGATGAAAAATGGAAAGGCCTTTGGTCCAGATGACATACCTGTGGAAGCATGGAGGTGTTTAGGAGAGATGGCAGTGGAGTTTTAAACCAGATTGTTTAATGGAATCTTGGAAGTTGAGAGGATGCCTGAGGAGTAGAGAAGAAGTGTACTAGTGCCAATATTTAAGAATAAGGGGAATGTGCAGGACTATAGTAACTACAGGGGGATAAAACTGATGAGCCACAGCATGAAGTTATGGGAAAGAGTAGTGGACGCTAGGTTAAGAAGTGAGGTGATGATTAGTGAGCAGCAGTATGGTTTCATGCCAAGAAAGAGCAACACAGATGTGATGTTTGCTCTGAGGGTGTTGATGGAGAAGTATAGAGAAGGCCAAAAGGAATTGCATTGTGTCTTTGTGGACCTGGAGAAAGCATATGACAGGGTGCCTTGAGAGGAGTTGTGGTATTGTATGAGGAAGTCGGGAGTGGCAGAGAAGTATGTAAGAGTTGTACAGAATATGTATGAGGGAAGTGTGACCGTGGTGAGGTCTGCAGTAGGAGTGACAGATGCATTCAAGGTGGAGGTGGGATTACATCAGGGATCAGCTCTGAGCCCTTTCTTATTTGCAATGGTGATGGACAGGTTGACAGATGAGATTAGACAGGAGTCCCCATGGACTATGATGTGTGCTGATGACATTGCAATATGTAGTGATAGTAGGGAGCAGGTTGAGGAGACCCTGGAGAGGTGGAGATATGCTCTGGAGAGGAGAGGAATGAAGGTAAGTAGGAACAAGACAGAATACATGTGTGTAAATGAGAGGGAGGTCAGTGGAATGGTGAGGATGCAGGGTGTAGAGTTGGAGAAGGTGGATGAGTTTAAATACTTGGGATCAACAGTACAGAGTAATGGGGATTGTGGAAGAGAGGTGAAAAAGAGAGTGCAGGCAGGGTGGAATGGGTGGAGAAGAGTGTCAGGAGTAATCTGTGACAGAAAGGTATCAGCAAGAGTGAAAGGGAAGGTTCACAGGACGGTAGTGAGACCAGCTATGTTATATAGGTTGGAGACGGTGGCACTGACCAGAAAGCAGGAGACAGAAATGGAGGTAGCAGAGTTAAAGATGCTAATATTTGCATTGGGTGTGAGGATGGATAGGAGTAGAAATGAGTACATTAGAGGGTCAGCTCAAGTTGGACGGTTGGGAGGCAAAGTCAGAGAGGCGAGATTGCGTTGGTGTGGGCATATGCAGAGGAGAGATGCTGAGTATATTGGGAGAAGGATGCTAAGGATAGAGCTGCCAGGGAAGAGAAAAAGAGGAAGGCCTAAGAGAAGGTTTATGGATGTGGTGAGAGAGGACATGCAGGTGATGGGTGTGACAGAACAAGATACAGAGGACAGAAAGATATGGAAGAAGATGATCCACTCTGGCAACCCCTAACAGGAGCGGCCGAAAGAAGAAGAAGAAGAAGAAGACTATGCTATCCCTCCAAGATGTCACGTATACAACCAAAATACACTAAATCGCACTCTTGAGAATACTATCTCTAATTCAACAGCATGAACTTTCACCAGAATTCTAATCAAGCATGCTGCATTACTGCTAATTTTGTACTTTGGAATGCAAAATGACCCATGGATCATCTGCAGTAAACATTGTGCTGTGGCTTTATTGGTAAGAGACATACTATAGTAATAGTTAATAAAAAATGCCATTTAGCACCAAATTGTCGCTTTGTAAAATGGTAAAACAAACAGGTTGCTCAGAAAATTTCACTATCATTCATTGTCAAGCACTTTGAAATCTTCAACTAAAGGATGTAATGTGGTATCAAATACAATACTTCATGAAATCATCAGAGTGAAACAAAGAATGAAATGGATATTAATTAGAGAAGAGATTAGGAATGGTGAAAGGTTTCTCAGAGTAAAACACAAGCATCCAGGCTTGTGAATACCTTGTTTGGATCCTAAGGAGTTTGTAGTTTCAAGCTCATAATAAACTTGAATATGTGAGATACGTTCGTACTGTGAAAACAAAGGAAGTTACAGTGGTATGTAAATTAAAGTGTCATTGACTGGAGCCTATTCAGTACAGTCCAGAGGCTCTGGCTCTTTGTTTTTTTTAATCATATCTCTCACCTAAATGTATCTAATTTGGCTCCACAACTTCCCATTTGTGATTTTATTACTTCCTACACTTAGTATCTTTATTTAGGTCACTAAAAGGATTACAAAAATTGTTAAATATGTATTCTTCCATGAATTTACTAAACTTTTTACAGGGGACTACCTTTAGTACAGGCAGTCCCTGGGTTACATACGAGATAGGGACTGTAGGTTTGGTCGGAACAGGTACATTATTTTAATAAATGCTATTGTTGACCAACTGTAGCCAAGTGCTCTGTCAATGAATGATGGAGTTTCACCTCTCTCTGACCTTTTTATTATTTCTACTTTATTTTCCATGGTGATGGCTTTTCTCTTCTTTACTGTATCACCAGCACTTGCATCAGATTTGTGTTTCAGAGACATTTTTGAAGGGTGAAGACAAAATGTTAAGATGAGGTCTTCTGCACAGCACTGTACATGCCATCACAGCAGGAATGCACCACCAGGTGTGCTGACAAGAGACAACTTCCTGCTATGTACGCAACAATACAAGCAGGCTTGCTATTGAGAATGAATGGGGGCAGCGAGGGGCGGTTCACCACCTGCCCATCACACAGTCACCTCCACTTGCATACAGTATGTTGCCTGCAGTGTCTGCCCACCGAGAATGAACAGAGTGTGGCCAAAGGTGGGTAGTGAATCGCCCACTACCACCCCCATTCAACAGGCAGCCACCCGAGGCACACTACAATGCTGCACCCCGCCGCCCCATTCGCCCTCAATGACCTCCATTCAGCCACAACGGGGTCACCACTTGCAGTATCAACAGCTGCACACCGAGAACAAATGGGGCAATTATTCGAGGGACTCTGCAAGGCTGTGTGGTGGGCGGGCAGTGAAACACCCTCCTCCACCCCATCCAGCCTCCGTCCAGTCAGGAGCAGTAGCTGTGGCAGAGTGGTGGCCGGGCAGCAAACCGCCCCCCTCAGCCCCATCAAGCCTCCGTCCTGCACACAAGTGGTAGCTACGGCCCCGGTGACTATGGACCCTGAAACACCGCTTGCCACGCACCCAGCCACCCAATGAGAATGAATGAGGTGTGGCCCCCACCACCCCATTTATTAACTGGAGCCGCCCGAGGGACACAACACTGTGTGAGCAGTGAAACCACCCCCTCCAGCCTCCGTCCAGCTACTGCTTGCAGCGTCCCCAGGACGAAGATGACGGAGTGACAGTTACTGAGGAGCCTGCGTTGCGTACCCCAGACAGATGAAGGAGCAGCCGCAGCCCCGTTCATAAGTTGGGTGTTGGGAACTCGGGGACTACCTGTACTTCACTTTTATTATTTGTGTGAACTTCACTCAAATTTTTCCCATACTTTCCACCACAGACAAAATTACATTTCAGTTTCATAAATCAAAACAATGCAAGATTTTTTGCCCTACTCCACAAATTGCATACACTTTCTAAGACAGTAATAATAATAATAATACATTTTATTTATTCGTAGGTGCCTTTCTAAACACTCAAGGACACTGAACAATAGATAAAACACACATAAACAAAACTAAAATACAAAAATTAAAATCAGACACAGCAATTGTAATTAAGCAGTCTTAAACAAATTAGTTTTAAGTTTAGATTTGAAAAGTGAAAATGATTCAATATTTCTAAGCTCAGATGGTAGTGGGTTCCAGAGCTGGGAAGCAGAGCAACTGAATCCTCTGCTCTCCATGGTGGTAAGATGGACAAAGGGGACAGTCAAGTGGATGGAGGAAGAGGATTTAAGGGTACGGGAGGGAATGGCAACATGGAGGAGGTCAGACAAATGTGGAGGGGCAAGGTTGTGGATAGCTTTAAAAGTTAACAGAAGAATTTTGAATTGAATGCGGAACTTAACTGGAAGCCAGTGAAGCTGCTGCAAGACGGGAGTGATATGGTGAATAGAGGGTGTTCTAGTAATGATGCATGCGGCTGAATTCTGGACCAGTTGAAGCTTATAGAGATTTGCAAGAAAGACCATAAAAAAGGGAATTGCAATAATCGAGACGAGAAGTGACAAGGCTATGAACGAGGATAGCAGTGGTGTGGGGAGTGAGGGAGGGGTGAATACCATTAATGTTACGCAAGTGGAAATATGCAGACCAGGAGATGTTATTGATGTGGGAATGAAAAGATAAAGTACTGTCAAGGATGACACCCAGACTCTTAACCTGTGGGGAAGGGGAGACAAAGGAATTATCAATAACAAAGGAAAAAGTATTAGTTTTGGATAATGTTGATTGTGTACCAATGAGGAGAACCTCAGTTTTGTCACTACCAGGACAAATAGGATTTGATTTCTGCTATGCAATCAATAAGCGAGGAGGATGGAAAGAAAAAAGTAGGTTTGCTGGTGAGATAGAGCTGGGTGTCATCAGCATAACAGTGGAAGCTAATGTTATATTTACAAAAGATATATCCAAGGGGAAGGAGGTAAGTAATGAAAAGGAGGGGCCACAGGACAGAGCCCTGGGGCACACCTGAAGTAACAATGGTGGGTTGGGATGTGAAAGTTTTAAGCTGAACAAACTGAGTGCGGCCTGAGAGGTAAGATCTGAACCAATCTAGTGGTGTGTGGGTAATGCCAATCAAAGATAATCTACTAAGAAGAGTAGTGTGACAAATACTGTCAAAGGCTGCACTCAGATGAAGAAGAATGGGAATAGTGATTAAATCAGAATCAGCTGCCATAAGCAGTTCATTGAATTTTGACAAGTGCCGTTTTTGTACTATGGAGGGGGCAAAAACCAGACTGGAACTGTTCATACAGATTATTTTGAGATAATGAGAATGAAGTTGAATAGCCACTATTATTTCAAGAATTTCGGAAATGAAGGGTAGATTAGAAATAGGACGAAAATTGCTGAAATTAGTCCGATCGGCACCAGGTTTTTTCAGTATTGGAGTTATGCAAGGAATTTTAAAAGATGAAGGAACAGTACCAGTAGTGAGAGAAGAGTGGATTATAGCAGAAGTAAGAGGGACCAGAGAGGGGAGGCAGGCTTTGACTAGAACTGTAGGGAGAGGGTCCAGTTGACAGGTGGATGGCTTAGATTTACAGACCTGAGATTCCTGAGAAAGTAGGAAGCTGAAAAGAGGAAAATGGGTGAGTTGATGGGTGAAAATCAAATGAAGTACTGGAGGTATCTGTACCGAAAGACTGGTGTATCTTCTGGATTTTTTCATTAAAAAAGGACATAAGGGAATTGCAAAAATCAGAATCCTTGTAATAAAGTATATGGTTTTTGTACATCTCTTTTTGAACAAAGAGTCCAGTTTTTTTATAGAACCGTTCAAGTTGCCAGCCTTTGGCTTTCAAAAGCCAAAGTTCAGGAGTGAACCAGGGAGCAGAAAAGGAGAAAGAAACAGATCTAGTTTTTAACAGAGCAAGAGAGTTAAGAAGACCAGTTCTTCAGGAGTGGATAAATTATGAATATCCATAAGAGAATCAATACTAGAGGAAAGAGAGTCCGAGTTGATATTCTTAATATTATAAGACATGAGATGGAAAAGCTTAGTATTGGAAAGTGCAAGTTTAACATTGAATGAAATAAAAAAATGATCAGTTATGGGGAGTTCATCTGCAGTACAATCAAGCAGGATAACTCCAGAACAGTAAATCAAATCCAAGATATGTTCTTTGGAATGAGTGGGAACATCAGTATGCTGCTGGAATCCAAAACTCTCGAGGCAGGATGTAAAGTCTCTAATAACAGGGACAGTGATATTATCCATATGTATATTGAAATCCTCCAGAAGTATTATGTTTGATGAAACAGTAGATAAGTGTGTAAGAAAAACAGCAAAGTAGTTCAGAAAGTCATGATTTGATTTAGGGGGCCGGTAAACAGTTCCAATAATAGTAGGAATAGGTCCAGTTAATTGACACACAAGAGATTCAAAAGAACTGAAGGCAGGAACAGACAACAGCAGGACTTTCCACTTCTCACAATACATTATTGTATTGAGGCACGGGGTTGAGAGATGTAAACAAACCCCAGGGAAGTGGAGTCATTAAGTTGAAAAAAAGTCATGAGGTTGTTACCATGTCTCGGTTAGACAGAAAAAGTCAAACTTTCGATCAGTGAGGAGATCGTGCATGAGATGCCCCTTGCTCATAAGTGAGTGGATGTTCAACAGACCGAAGTTGACAATGGCATTATCGCATTTAGCAACTGTGCTAGCCAACCGGGCTAGACTGGATAACACACTGTGGTCAGCAACTCTACCTAAGTTACGCGGGGTACAACGAGAACTGGACCAGATGGAGTTTATTATTTTCGACTTCCATGGCGGATGTATCTCCTATGGGGGAGGAATACAATGTCCGGATGGAGATACAGCCCAGCCCAGCCCAGACGCTCGGACAGGTAAAAGCACAGTCGGAGGAGCTCGGCAGCTGAGTACTGAAGCAGGCCCGTCGCAGGTTGGATAGCGAGCAACAGGAGGGACCAAACAAACACAAACCAAATAAATATCCTACCTGTCCACATTGTAAGCGAAGACACAGACAACTCAGATGTCCGGAGAACTGAGCCAGGTAAGACTCAAAGCAGTCTCAAAGCAGGGTTAGGCTTAAAATAGTCCATACACAACCAAATCACCAGTCAAGCTAGAAATCAGTCTAGCTTTAAATGACTGAAAAATAAAACTCAACGTATAAATCTGCCCAAAATGAAAACAGTTGCTTAGTCCATTAGATCATAAGTTAATCGAAAAGTTACTGGCAAGCAGCGGCGACCAGTCCCGCCAGTGTTGGCTCAACCGAAAGTCCTGGTGGATCTTTTAGAGCAGAAAATGAGGTATACATTCCCAATACTAATGTTTAATTTACATAACCTTTAACTTTCCAAGAACTCATCAAGATGTCACAAATAGTCTGTCTTCTCATATTCTTTTACACACTGCTGTCCCTCCATGTTTGGAAAACAGAATCACCTTTATCAACTAAACAAAAGTAAAGAAGAAAGAAAATCTACAATTAGTTAATATGCCAATACTCTGAGAGTATTGTAGCTGCGGGTAAGTAAGGCAGGATCAAGCATGGGTCTAATGTGTATGTACCAAAAGAAATTTTTCAGTCCAAAAAAGATTTTTTTTAAAGGTGAAAAATATTTCAACTTCAATTGTTTCTGTACTTAAGGATGAGTTATTTCTCTGTGCTTTACTTCACATTCATTATGATCTAAACGTACGGCTCTGCACATACAACTAAGCATGTTAAGGCACAGTTTCAAGCCGTTTGCCTTCCATGCCTTACCTACGGCAAGGCAGGTCACTAACTGTGAATAATCTGTAATCAGAGGGACAAGAATTAGTTGGGATATTCTATTTCAATTCAGCTTGTGGGGGTTATAAGAATCTCCCATATGCTATGCACTAATTTATAGGCAAACACTTAATATAACTCAAACAACTAGCAAATGGCTCTTACAAGTATCTAAAGAAAAGTTAAGATAAGAAAAATTACAGGGATATGATAAAGCATCAGGGGCAAATTGGGTACCACATTTAATACAAAAAGAAAAAAGAGACAACAAGGAAAGTGAATGTAAACTCCAAACAATATTTTCTATGAAATATGTCCTTTGTGCCTTTCCTTCAGGCTGAATCACTTTCTGTTATGGAACCCTACAGACATTTACATGTATTTGTTTAGCAAACACTTTCATCCAAAAAGGCTGACTGTTTTCCTGATTTAGACTTTCTTTTCTTTTAATCCTTTACTTCAGCCATTTTACCACCAATAGAGGGCTTCACAAAAGCATCCTTTTGTGCCTTTAATGGACCGCAGCTAGACAAAGAATGACAATCTAGTTCTTGGTTCACTAGTAGCAATTAAACATTAATTTTTAATTTTCAAACAATTAAACATAAATTTAAGCTTTCACTTAAATATCATATTGATTTTCATAATAAACAATAGCAGAAAATATGAGCAATACAAATAATTACAAAATTTGGGTGGATTTATACATTTTCCATTCAGTCCCATACGACAGTTTCCAGATGACCCAGTTCCTTTGTTACAGATTACTGATAGCAAGCTCTGTTTAAGTGCCTAAGTCTCCTCTCAAAGTGTCCATTTTTCAGTTGTTAACAAATAGAGGAGGGCTCCTTACAAAAGTTCATGAAGTAACTGAGCTGAAAGCTCTATTTTTGAAACAAAGCGCTAACTGAACTGAGAGAAGTCTTTTTGAAAAAAGTCAAATAAAAGGCAGCCATTTGTCCCCTCCCCTTGTGCTCTAAAGAAGCACACACATACCTGCCTTTCTTGTACTAGCAGGGTAGACAGTTTCTCAAAACACTCAAATGTTAATAAATCATTATCACACAAGCTCAAGGGTGATTCCCATAGGACTCAAAACCTGCATGAAGCTGCTAACAGACTAGCTATACAAAACGTTCTAAAGTCTGGCTTCACTTTATAACTTTGTAAAATACACTGAATACTGCTTTGCATTTCCACTTTTCCAGAATTCACTACACTTCTTTTCAGCATTTCTACACTTTCAGTCTAAAGCCTCCAACCTGACATCTGCCAGTTGAAAAGGTTAATGTATCTTCCATGCAATGAAATACCGAAATGATTGACAAAATGACGAAGAATTCATTGGGATATACAGTATATGCTGCATATATACAATTTACAGTATGTGTATCTGTGTGTGTATATGCATGTATATCTATATAGTATAGGCAATTTTCATGCACACAATATAATTCAGGGAGAATGAAAAAAATTGGAAAGACAACCAATTTTACAGTTTCTGTAAATTAATTATTGCAAGGCAAAACAAAAAGAAATTTTGAAATGGTAATTTTTTCAGTGTTATCAATAACCATCACTCAGTACTTTCCCCCAACTTTAATCCATGAATTAAAAAACTTTTTTCTCCTGGGTTGTGGCATAATTGGCCCAAGGCAAAATAAAGGATTCAGCAATTGCTTATTTTTTCATTAAGCTGCCTTTAGGTGATATGTCAATCACTGACTTTAATTTCAGAATATCTCAAGTATTTTTTTCAAAAGTATTGAAGTAAACTGAAACAAGACACTTCTTTGATTGTCAAAATTGTGTTGAACAATTCAGACTTAAAAGTATAGCATTGTCTGCTGACAATAAATACTAAATACACTGTGCATTTCAATCTTCATTTGTCATAAAATAATGTAAAAAGTGAGAGTTTTCTACAAAGTTTTCCTTATGAGTAAAATGTTTCTCTAGCACCTCTAAAAAGACTAGGACTTGAATTCATTTTTACATGCCGTTATACTGCATATGCCATGCTTTGGATCAATTGTGGATACCATACTGCGACTGTAATGAGTCTAAGGGAGACATACAAGTAATATTTTCATTGTGCTACATACACATTCCAATAAAGTGAACTTAAACTTAAACCATAGGGAGAAATCATTGGAAAGACACTGATCTCCATTCTCATACCAACACTCAGCTTTACTTATTACTGAGCTGTTTTTATTTTTTTGCAGCATAGTAGGCATACCATTTACTGCAGTTAAAGAAGTACAAAAATATGAACTAATTTGTCAGAAAATGTGAAGGATGTCTCATTAAAATGCACAATTAAACCAAATATCTTTGTTTTATCATTGTCTACACATTTTATTTAGGTGATACATGTAAAGTTTCGTATCCTGTGTCCTCCCTGCGTGTAGTGTGTATGTTCTCCCCACACGGTGTGGATTTCCTCCCACAGTCCAAAGACATATATGTTAGGTGGATCAGTGATACTAAATTGACCCTAGTATGTGGCTGGGGTGTGTATTTGTGTGTTTGTTCTGTGATGGACTTGTGCCCTATCCAGGATTCTTTCCTACCTTGTATCCTATGCTACCTGAGATAGATTCCTACAACCCTGTGCAGGACTAAGCAGGTTAGAAAATGACTGACATTTTATGTACTTCATCAGGATATATAAAATCAATTCTTGCAATTAGTCTGTCATCATTTCATTTTATGCTTGGTGTCTTAGGTTCCTATGTAACATCTCCTGTCTTTAGCTATTTTACCTCTCCTATACTAAGGCCATAGAAAATTAATGAAGTGGAAGTCTTGAAAAATTGCTTGGAAAGAATTCTTTGTGCATTAAAGCTTGCCAGATTTTGAAGACTGAATAAGAACTACAAGTTTGCAGAGGCTACTTTTCTTACAAAAATTCACATTACAGATTTTGTTTTCATATCTTACGCTGCCAAATAGTTTTAACCATTATACTGACAATCATATGGCATATTATTATTATAAATGGTTAATTTTCCATTAATTTTTAACCATTTTATCTAATTCAAGGTCACATGGAGCTTATTCCTTTCCTGGCAGCATTATGTTAAAGGAAGGAACGAAACTTTAACCAGTATATATTTGGGTACACTCATCAACACATCTACACTTATTCATATGAAGCCAATTTAGAGGTGTTAATTTACCTTACACACAGGTTATTGGGGCAAGAGTGTAAAACTGGAGTACCCTGAAGAAAAATCCTTCAACATGGGATAACTATATAAACTCAACAAAAGAAGTACCATGACTGAAATTCAAAACAAAAACTCTGGACAGATTTGAAGAGAGACAGAGAAACAGAGAGACACTTCAGATAGACACTTTCACGTCCCATGACACGGTCAAGTCATGTCATACTGACATCCTTTGGAAGCAAGTCCCGTGAGACGGTGACCTTTGCAAGTCACACCCTACTTACAAAAATTTTCAAACAAGATCATGGTCATCTAACATCTCAGTTGTTGGATAGAACTTCAAAAACGACTAAGCAAAGAAGAAAGAGAAGCTCCAAAAAAAATTTCTAAGTTAAAGATGACACGTTCACGACCAAGTGAAGAAGAAAGAGCAGCGCGTCGAAAACAGACCCAAAGACGTTGGAGAGAAAAAATGCCTAAAAAATGCAAAAAAGAACAATAATAATCCATGTGCAAATTCTGAAAATAAGGAAAGTAAGCAACGACTAATCGAAGAAGAAAGGTTGGTGTGATACACATGCAGAGCAAGTTAAAGCTTATGAAAGTAGTAAAATTCGAAAGTATCAAAAAATGAGAGTAAAGATCGCATTAGCGCTAACAAATGGAAATTATTACTCTGTGAAATAACGGAACAACAAAAAGACATAGAATATATGTACACAGGTGATATGTCAGAAGTATGTAGATATTGTAAGGCTTTAAAGTTTAAGTTGGAGACTTGTAGATCGTCTAATTTGTGTTGCCATCAGGGAAAAGTAGTGTTGCTTCCCAATGAAGAGGTGTCTCCGCGAGAATTAAAAGATTTGTTG
This sequence comes from Erpetoichthys calabaricus, assembly GCF_900747795.2. Taxonomy (NCBI): domain Eukaryota; kingdom Metazoa; phylum Chordata; class Cladistia; order Polypteriformes; family Polypteridae; genus Erpetoichthys; species Erpetoichthys calabaricus. The sequence continues at coordinate 107,795,230 of NC_041396.2, forward strand.
TTTGGTGAAAGTGAAATCCACAAACACTACATGCAAAATATGCACATCTACACTAATCTTTTCGTGTTTGCATCAATCAATGCACAAAATGTAGATTTACACAATAATGAACCATACGCTATGAGAATCTGTGGTTCCGCAACAATTAAAGCTACGACCATTTTAATTTTGAAGAAATCACAATTCGGTCAGGTGTATATTTATGATCACAGACAAGCGATGCAACATAGAATCGAAAGAGTTAAACGACATAATAGAAATTATACAGCCAATAATGGATACAAATCCATACATCCAAAAGTATTGCACTTTACACAAAATTTAGTTGCAAAACTCGGACAAAGAAATTTTCTTGGATTTCTAAAAAGATCTGAAAGATCACAGTCGCATTTCTAATAAACCAACATGTGACGAATTGTAAGTGATAAGAATTTCAAAAGACGGATTGTCATATTAATGTTGAGTATTGTACATTGGATATGAGTATTAAGTACATCTACAAGTACATTCATAAAGGACACGATAGAGTACTGTTTTGTCTTGGTAGAGTAACATTTTACTTTCATCTATTGTATTATCAATATGTAGCCTTTGTCAGAATGCCTCAGATCTCACAGACTTACCACTGTTTATAAGGTACTAGCAAAATACCCGCGCTTCGCAGCGGAGAAGTAGTGTGTTAAAGAGGTTATGTAAACATATATATACATATACATATAATTGTATACTAACCCTCACTTATTCTGTTTTTCTTCTTGGTACTCAAATGTGGCACTTGGTGCCATCACCCACCTGCCAAGTTGTTTTGCCTGCCTAAGGAAAAGTCATCCCAGATGGAGGATCGCAGGAATCGTGGGAGAGAGGGGTCCTTTCATCGGATTGGCTGGCCCAGCACTGTTTCAGCTGTGGAATGGCCAAATGGGGGAGGCAGCTTGAAGGATGAGGTCTCCAGGACTCTATACAAATACAAATCTTATTATGGGATATATCATCTACTGTTAAATTCTGCTCTGTACTTCTAAAATTTATATTTTTTATATCTTACTATATTGAGAAATTGTTCTGTGTACTGTACTGTATTGTATTGTATTGACCCCCTTCTTTTGACACCCACTGCACGCCCAATCTACCTGGAAAGGTGTCTCTCTTTGAACTGCCTTTCCCAAGGTTTCTTCCATTTTTCCCTACTAGGTTTTTTTGGGAGTTTTTCCTTGTCTTCTTAGAGAGTCAAGGCTGGGGGGCTGTCAAGAGGCAGGGCCTGTTAAAGCCCATTGCGGCACTTCCTGTGTGATTTTGGGCTATACAAAAATAAACTGTATTGTATTGTATTGTACATATATACATATATATATATACATATCTACATATACACATATCTACATATACATATATATACATATATACATATATATATACATATACACATCCACATATATATATACTAGCAAAATACCCGCGCTTCGCAGCGGAGAAGTAGTGTGTTAAAGAGGTTATGAAAAAGTAAAGGAAACATTTTAAAAATAACGTAACATGATTGTCAATGTAATTGTGTTGTCATTGTTATGAGTGTTGCTGTCATATATATATACATATACACATATACACACACATATACACACATATACAGATATATTATATATACATATACACATATATTTTTATATATATATTTTTTATATATATATATATATATATATATATATATATATATATATATATACACATACATACATACATATACACACATAGATGCACTTACAATAACATAGAAATCAATATAAACAACATTAACATCATTATCATATGAGAATATGAAGTAATATATAAGAAGCACATTTCATATAAATATAAATTATTAAACAGTAAAATCTTCTTCAATAATTTGCTATCGTGGCTTTTCGTTGGTCTGTCCAGGATTTTAAATCACATGTAGCTTGCAAACCGTTTCATGTATTGACTTGAAATGTGGTACACATATAATACGTCACGTCTGCTATCCGCTTTATGGGTGATGAATGTATCACTCTTTTTATGTTTATTTTATTTTAGAATCAACTCCTATCTGCGCACACCAGGGCGGCCGTGGGCAGATGCGTATGGTGTATTCACTCCATGTTATCGTGCATTGCGCTGTCACTGGTATTTTCATAAAAGAATTTGAACAATATATAAGAAGCGTATAAATTATTAAACAGTAAAACATTAACATTTAAGAAGTAAAGTTACATTGAGTACTACTGCAGTGCCTTCGGGTATACCTCATTTTTTCTTTGCCCATTACATGCTTAAATGTATACATTTTTTGGTGTACCTACCCGAGAACACGCGACATATAACCGACCGTGGGAGAAGCATGGATTTTAAACACGCGTTGAGTTCATCTGCTGGTCTCCCTCGTGGAATAACTGGTAATGTTTGAGTAAAATCTACAGCGAGTAAAACGACATTACCTCCTTTTTTTTTTTTACGATCTCTGAGATCTTGCTTTTTTCGGTTCAAGGCTTCATAAGCTCTTTTATGTTCAATGTTGTACTTAATAAGTACTAATTATCCCAAACCATCATCTTTGAATGTTGCAAGACTTTCGCCTTGTATGTAGATCGGGGTAATTACATTCATTGCATTCCTAGTCTGAATCACAATCTGATTGTATGGGTGGTTACCTGGCACTGTAGGGTTGCCACCCGTCCTTTAAAATACGGAATCGTGACGCGTTTGAGAATGAAATTGCGCGTCCCGTTTTGAATCAATACTGGACGGGATTTATCCCGTATTTTTTTTATCATTTTTTTTTTAAAGCAGCGTCTCATGCAAATCATCCCACACGCATTTTATGAAGATGCCTCCTTTCCTACTTTTGATTGGGTAATACTTGATGTCATCGTTAGTTTGATTGGTGTTTTTAACTGTCCAGTGAGGAGGGCGTGTCTTTTAAGTACAGTCTGCAAAGTGTTGGCACTGAGATGTTGCGTCAGCGCCATAGTTGAAGCCCCTAACGTTGCGGTCAGCAAGTCGGCTAGCATCCGCCATGTGCCGTCTTTCAGTTGCGAGAAGCAGATCATAGAATGGTTGAAACTGTTGCCCCTAACGTTGCGCCACGGCGTGTGCTTCGTTTATACCTCGTGTGTTCTCATTAAAGTTTTATCTCGCGAATATGTTATTGCAATCCGCAGCGGGAGCGTTTCTATTAACTTAATTTAAACTTACGTTTTACACCGTGCTTTGTTTCCCTTATGAACAGGCTTGTATGCTTAACTCGCTCCGTTCTCAATTGTTTAATTAATTTTTTGCTCTTCGCTGTTTGCGGCTGTTCCTCCATTTCCCCCTACTTCGTTCTTTTATCTCGCGAATATGTTATTGCAATCCTTAACGGGAGCGTTTCAATAAACTGATTGAAAATAGTTTTGCATTTACCTTTTTAGTAAAAGGCGAGCTTTTAAGCCTGAGAAATCACCCCGTAAATGCACACGTTTAATTGGACATGTGTTAATATGTATGGTTACACAGTATTAAAAGACAGTGAACAACGTCAGTTACCTTTCTTCCCGCGTTTGATAAAAGGTGAGCTTTTAAGCCTGAGAAATCACCCCGTAAATGCACACGTTTAATTGCACATGTGTTAATATGTATGCTCACACAGTATTAAAAGACCGTGAAAAATTAACGTAACTTACCTTCGTTCCCGCGTGTGACTCGTGCTGTAAATGTCTTCCTTGTTTTTAGTTCACGTGATTACGTAGGAGGCGTGATGACGCGATACGTGACTCCGCCTCCTCCATTACAGTGTATGGACAAAAAATATGTTCCAGTTATGACCATTACGCTTTGAATTTCGAAATGAAACCTGCCTAACTTTTGTAAGTAAGCTGTAAGGAATGAGCCTGCCAAATTTCAGCCTTCCACCTACACGGGAAGTTGGAGAATTAGTGATGAGTGAGTCAGTCAGTCAGTCAGTCAGTGAGGGCTTTGCCTTTTATTATTATAGATATATATATATTATTATATAATGGTTGAAATAGTTTACTGTCAAATAAATGCAAAGAGTACGCGACACGTGTTTCGCCCTCATTCTGGGCTCATCAGGCGTACACACTCCACTGCACTCCCTCTCGGGAATCGAACCTCGGACGTCAGCGCCAGAGGCGATGCCCCTAATGTTGCGCCATGGCGTGTGGTTCGTTTATTTGACAGCATGTAGATCGGGGTAATTACATTCACGGCATTCGTAGTCTGTGTCACAATTTGATTGTATGGGTGGTTACCTACCAGGTAACGCTTGTGGTTTTATATATATATATATATATATATATATATATATATATATATATATATATATATACACACATATCAACATATATATACACATACATATACACACATACACACATATACATATATACATATACACATAAATACATAGTGCGTTGTAACACGGGCTGTGATTGTTACATGGGAGGGAGACGACAAATCACAGCTTCCCGCTTTCTAATCGGGCTTGTGATTGGTGCTTTGACGGATGCCCAGATCCCACAGTATCTCCCCTTAGGAGAGGCGTTAGGCAAGTGTAATTGAATAGCGGTGCTGCAAGTTTAGCTTTACACCTGTTTTTAAGGCTTATTTTTCACGAAAAAAGTTAGGGCTTTGCTACAGGATACACCCTCCACAAGTTAAGGAAGTAAAAATAAAGGTATATATTTCTGTTTTATTTAAACCTTTTAAGTTTGTATGCGGGCGGTATGGTGGCGCAGTGAAAGGTGCCAGTTAGGAGACCCAGGTTCGCTTCCCTGTGTGGAGTTTGAATGTTCTCCCCGTGTCTGTCTGGGTTTCCTCCGGGTACTCCGGTTTCCTCCCACATTCCAAAGACGTGCAGGTTAGGTGCATTGGCGATTCTAAATTGTCTGTGGTGTGTGGGTGTGTGCGCCCTGCGGTGGGCTGGCACCTTGCCCGGGGTTTGTTTCCTGCCTTGTGCCCTGTGTTGGCAGGGATTGGCTCCTGTATTTAGGATATAGCGGGTTGGATAATAGATGGATGGACATTTGTATGCATAGCCCCATTTGCCCGTTTTCATTTTTTTTCTTTCTTCAGTAATATTTCAGCAAACCCGAAGCTTGTCAGTTCAAATCCTGGTACTGACACCACTGTGTGACCCTGAGGAAGTCACTTCACCTGCCTGTGCTGCAAAAAACAAAAGTAATGTAACAAATTGTACCTCAGATGTTGCAAGTTGCTGGAATAAAGGCATAAGTCAAATAGATAAATATGTATTATACACATAGGAACTATTCATTTATTTTCAGTTAAGTCATCTGCAGCAAACCTTTATAAATGAGGGTTTCTCCTTTTTAGATAGTGCAAACTGTTTCTTCTTCATTGAGGTTTTCTCTTGGAGAGCTTTTTTCATTTCATTGAAAATTAAAGCAGCAGCTGCCAAAATATGTAGCTTTCTTATTAATTTTTCAACATTGTGTAAAATAACTTTATAAAGTAACATAAAAGGCTTAAATACTAGTTATCCTTTTACACTAAAATATTACTAAAGAGATACAAAAAAAGTAAAATGCATATGTTGTTTTTCTTTAAGGAGATTAAATATTACTGAAGAAAGAAAAAAAAAAACTAAAACAACCAAATGGGGCTATGCATACGAACTTAAAAGGTTTAAATAAAACAGAAATATATACCTTTATTTTTACTTCCTTAACTTGTGGAGGGTGTATCCTGTAGCAAAGCCCTAACTTTTTTCGTGAAAGCCCGTTTCAGTCAATAGATCTTAATAACAGGTGTAAAGATATTGACAATAAGCTACGCAAACCTACCAAGACATGGAATCGTTTAAATCAAGGCGCGAGTCGAAAAACACCATCCCATACTATTAGTTAACGATTAACACATTTCTATATGTATTGTAAGCATACAATACAACTGATAATATGTTGTGCTTATTTATCTGGTGTACCAACATTTTTGCGCGTTTAACGGCTGAAATCCAACGTGGTTTGTGCCCTTCAGAATGAAAACAGTTTGCATTTACCTTTTTAATAAAAGGCGAGCTTTTAAGCCTGAGAAATCACCCCGTAAATGCACACGTTTAATTGCACGTGTTAATACTGGTTATCCTTTTACACTAAAATATTACTAAAGAGATACAAAAAAAGTAAAATGCATATGTTGTTTTTCTTTAAGGAGATTAAATATTACTGAAGAAAGAAAAAAAAAAAACTAAAACAGCCAAATGGGGCTATGCATACGACCTTAAAAGGTTTAAATAAAACAGAAATATATACCTTTATTTTTATTTCCTTAACTTGTGGAGGGTGTATCCTGTAGCAAAGCCCTAACTTTTTTCGTGAAAGCCCGTTTCAGTCAATAAGTCTTAAAAAGAGGTGTAAAGATATTGACAATAAGCTACGCAAACCCACCAAGACATGCAATTGTTTAAATCAAGGCGCGAGTCGAAAAACAGCATCCCATACTATTAGTTAACGATTAATACATTTCTATATGTATTGTAAGCATACAATACAACTGATAATATGTTGCGCTTATTTATCTGGTGTACCGAAATTTTTGTGCGTTTAACGGCTGAAATCTAACGTGGTTTGTGCCCTTCAGAATGAAAACAGTTTGCATTTACCTTTTTAATAAAAGGCGAGCTTTTAAGCCTGAGAAATCACCCCGTAAATGCACACGTTTAATTGCACATGTGTTAATATGTATGCTTACACAGTATTAAAAGACACTCAACAATTAACGTCATTTACCTTCGTTCCCACGTTTGAGTTGTGCTGTAAATCTCTTCCTTGTTTTCAGCTCACGTGATTATGTAGGAGGCGTGATGACGTGATACGTGACTCCCCCTCCTCCATTACAGTATATGGACAAAAATGAGGTTCCAGTTATGACCATTACGCGTAGAATTTCGAAATGAAACCTGCCTAACTTTTGTAAGTAAGCTGTAAGGAATGAGCCTGCCAAATTTCAGCCTTCCACCTACACGGGAAGTTGGACAATTAGTGATGAGTGAGTCAGTCAGTCAGTCAGTCAGTGAGTGAGTGAGTCAGTGAGGGCTTTGCCTTTTATTAGTATAGATATATATATATATATATATATATATATATATATATACATATTACGATTATTATAGTTCTCTTTGTATACCACGTTGTCAGTTCAGCACTCCGGTTGTAATATGACCAAGCTGTGCAAGCACACTCTTGAGAATGCAACGTATAGTTGTACAGGAGAAAAACAATCTTGCCTCAAATCAATGGCAACCTTTTGTAGGTCTATGAACTTAATTTAAACTTTAGGTTTACACGGTGCTTTGTTTCCGACGTGCTGCGTTCAGTCAGTTCACGTGAGCCGCTCTCTTGTATGATGTTGCAATGTCCACGGCTTTATTTAATGTTAGCTAAGACCCGGCACTTAAAAGTTTCTCGCTACAGCAATTTTAACTCCGTTACAAAGTCATCCAAAGTCTCGTTTATACGTCGTGTCTTCTCATTAAACTTGTATCTCGCGAATATGGTATTGCAAATGGCAGCGGGAGCGTTTCTATAAACTTAATTTAAACTTACAGTTTACACCGTGCTTTGTTTCCGCAGTAGCGAAGTGATCACTCCTGCTGCGTTCAGTCAGTTCACGTGAGCCGCTCTCTTGTGTGATTTTGCGATGTCCACGGCTTTATTTAATGTTAGCTAAGACCCGGCACTTCAAAGTTTCTCGCTACAGCAATTTTAACTCCGTTACAAAGTGATCCAAATCTCGTTTATACCTCGTGTGTTCTCATTAAACTTGTATCTCGCAAATATGGTATTGCAAACGGCAGCGGGAGCGTTTCTATAAACTTAATTTAAACTTACGGTTTACACCGTGCTTCGCTTCTTATTGTTTCGCTGCCTTCTCAATTGTGTACGTACTGCGTTCACAGTCAGTTCACGTGATTACGTGGGAGGCGTGATGACGCGATACGCAACTCCGCCTCCCACGGCCAGCGAGCTGCAGTCCATTACAGTATATGGACAAAAAAGAGGTTCCAGTTATGACCGTTACGCTTTGAATTTCGAAATGAAACCTGCCTAACTTTTGTAAGTAAGCTGTAAGGAATTAGCCTGCCAAATTTCAGCCTTCCACCTACACGGGAAGTTGGAGAATTAGTGATGAGTCAGTCAGTCAGTCAGTCAGTCAGTGAGTCAGTGAGGGCTTTGCCTTTTATTAGTATAGATTATAGTATATAACTTCTCCCCACCTTCCCTTCTACATCTATAACCTCAGGCAATTAGGTGTAGTAAAAGACAAGCAGGAGTTAAATTACAATTTAAACAATGTATTATTGATAATATTCATAAATAATAACAATATGCAAAGTATATTTGAATACAGTAATCCCTCGCTACTTCGCGGTTCACTTTTCGCGGATTCACGACTTCGCGGATTTTATATGTAAGCATATCAGACCTATAAATATCTGGGAGTGCAGCTGGATGATAAATTAGACTGGACTGCCAATACTGATGCGCTGTGCAAGAAAGGACAAAGCCGGTTATACTTCCTTAGAAGGCTGGCTTCCTTCAACATCTGCAATAAGATGCTGCAGATGTTCTATCAAACAGTTGTGGCGAGCGCCCTCTTCTACGCAGTGGTGTGCTGGGGAGGCAGCATTAAGAGGAAAGACGCCTCACGCCTGGACAAACTGGTGAGGAAGGCAGGCTATATTGTTGGCATGGAGCTGGACAGTTTAACATCTGTGGCAGAGCGAAGGGCGCTCAGCAGGCTCCTATCAATTATGGAGAATCCACTGCATCCACTAAATAATGTCATCTCCAGACAGAAGAGCAGCTTCAGCGACAGACTGCTGTCACTGTCCTGCTCCACAGACAGATTGAGGAGATCGTTCCTCCCCCAAACTATGCGACTCTTTAATTCCACCAGGGGGGGTAAACGTTAATATTTAACATTATACATAGTTATTGTCTGTTTTTTCCACCTGTATTATTATCATTCTTTAATTTAATATTATTTATTGTATCAGTATGCTGCTGCTGAAGAATGTGAATTTCCCATTGGGATTAATAAAGTATCTATCTATCTATCTCTATCTATCTATCTAAATATATAACGCGGATTTTTCGCTGCTTAGCGGGTTTCTGCGGACAATGGGTCTTTTTACTTCTGGTTCTTGCTTCCTCAGTTGGTTTGCCCAGTTGATTTCATACAAGAGATGCTATTGGCGGATGGCTGAGAAGCTACCCAATCAGAGCATGCAGTTAAGTTCCTGTGTGCTGCTGATTGGCTCAGCGACGGAGCGTTGCATTAACCAGGAAGTCTCATCTCACTCATTCAGCATTAACGTGCTACTGCTTCAGGGGCCGTGTCCAAGCGCCAACAGAAGATGCAAATGATTGCAGAAAAGGTAAAAGTTTTGAATATGTTGAAGGAAGGGAACAGCTATACCGCTGCAGGACACCATTACAGCATCAATGAGTCCACGATTCTTTTTATTTAAAAAGGAGGAAAAGCATATAAGATCTACGGCCGCAGTGTCCTTTAACCAGGGCGCAAAACGAGTTGCAAGTGGACGTGATAAGGCAGTAGTCTGGATGGAATCTTCTTTAGGAATCTTTGCAACAAGGTCGATGACGTCATGACCGCCTACAAGCTGCTACATGTACTTCGCTATACAGTAAGTGTAAACTTATCTACCGATTTCATATTGCTTAGCAGTTGTCCCTGTTATTAATAGAGTAAAGGGTGGGTTGTAAACAATACAGGGAGGGTTTAAAAACGTCCAAATACACGTTAAATAATTAAATAAATATGGTGTCCCTACTTCGCGGAAATTCAGTTATCGCGGTCAGCCTTGGAACCTATCTCCCGCGATAAGTGAGGGATTACTGTATTGGCAACCATACAACCTGATTAAATGGTGATGTATAGTTTCAGGTGGCACACAGACTTGTTAGTTACTTAAAATGGTCTCTAGTTAAGGCATAATTGGTGGTCAGCTTTCTTCAGATCAGGCCGCATGCCTGTCTCAATATGGCTGCCGAGCTGTGCTCTTCATTGTGTTGTCCTTTTCAGTTCATGTATCAGTTTGGTAAGAGAGAGAGAGGGTGAGATAAAGCAAGCAAATTTATGGGTTTTCTGTACAACCCCTACAGCCAATAGGGTGTCATGGTACTTAAAGGCTTTTGATACAAGGCAATTCCAAACAGAAATGCTTCAGACCAATGGGGCAAAGAACATCTTAGTACCTGCCATTCCCCAAAACCATATGTTAAGGTAAAGCTTGGCAGTTAGGCAGCCTGGTTTTGTGTGGGAGTTGAGAGACACATATTAAAACATTTACAGTTTCCCGTGAGAATAGCTTTTGCAATGACAATTAACAAATCACAAGGACAAACATTCGAAAAAGTCGGTTTATTTATAAGAGAGAAAGAAACGATATTCACTCACGGGCAGTTATATGTTGCGTTATGACGATGTAAGACCAAACAAGGAATCCAAATTCAATGTGATTTTGAAGAAAAGTTAATTCCAAATATTGTTTTTACTGAAGTTTTAAAGTAAAAGCGAACATAATGCATATGTAACAATTCCCATGAGAAAAAACAATCTCTTTAAATTGTATTTCTGGTTAACCAAACCCGGGGGTTGGCAAGCAAAGCGAGCAGAGGGTGGAGCCCCCTAGTTTTGTATAAAATTAATCACACAGGCTTGAAACGAATCTAAGATGAATGTGAAAATGTGTATTAACTATGTGAATATTAGAAAGCCAGCCAGATATATTCCTTCTGAAATTATAATGCACAGGTAAAGGAAAGTGGTGAATATGATTCTTCTCCAAGTAAGGAAGTGTTGGTCGGGGAGATAAATGCCGGAGGAGTGGAAAATGAATATTAATCCCAGCATATAAAAAATACAATAGGATTGAATGCAGAAACTACAAAGCTATTTGCCTATCTTTAGTGGTTCACATACCAGGGTTTTAAAGCAAAGACTCCGGACCAGGGACCTCAAACCCCAGTCCTGGAGGGCCTCAGTGGCTACAGGTTTTCCTTCTAACCCTTTTCTTAATTAGTGCTTTTTCTGCTAATTAACTTCTTTTGAATTAATTTTAATTGACTTGTTTTTTAAGATTTGTTCCCTGGAATTTTTTCATTGTGCCTCTGAATTGCTTCATTTCTTTCCTTAAATGGAAATGAAATGTGAAGTGAGTGATCCAGCAGAAGACCAGCTAAGTCAGGGCCTCAAACTCCAACCAGTTTCTCTCCAAACAGTTGCTTAATTAGACGCTGAGTCTTGCTGTTAATTCCAGGGCTTGTTGCTGCTCTCATTGTGCAATAGCATAAATTTTCAAAATTGTTTATTTTTTCTTTACTTTTCTAAGAGCACTGTTAAAATGTTTTGGTGACCTGAGCAAATCAACATTCCTGAGACCTCAACCCTTTTTATTTTCAGATATTTTATGATGGTCACAGTTTGCTGGTCATGTTTTGGTTAATTTTGTATCTCATTATTGTGTGGCTGCTAATTAAGGAAAAGAAACAATTATTGGGTCTGAGTCTTCAAGAGCAAGTCAATTAAAATGAGTTCAAAAGAAGAGGTCACTAATTAAGAAAAGGGTTAGAATGAAAACCTGCAGCCACTGCGGCTCTCCAGGACTGGAGTTTGAGATGCCTGCTCTTGACAGTCACAAAATATAACTTGGAACAGGAAAAAGCAGCTCTTAGACCAAGAAAACAGTTACATGACTATATGTTTACTTTTAGAATTGCAGTAGAAAAGGCATTGGACAGAAACTGAAAGCAATACCAAACCTATTTGACTTTAACATTAATTTGATATGTTTGAGAGAATCGAGATTAGGAGTGCTCTGGAGTATAAGTGGGTGCAGATGATTTTATCAGCTCAGTGAAGGCCTTATACAAGATCAAGAGGAATGAAACACTGAGGGCAAACGTGGAAGAGGTACTCTTTAGTGGGAACTGACAAGGAGTGGCAGTTGGACTGGTTTTAGAATGTAATGAGGATGCAAATAGATATATTAGAAGAGCAGGTGATGGTGGCAAGGCCAGAAGGACATACAGGTCAAGGAAGACCTCTGACCAGATAGTGGAACAATGTGATGGAATCAGGAAAAGAAGATATAAAAGAGTATTGCAGAGAATAGGAGATAGCTTTGGATAAGAGGATGTTATTATTTATGCCCAAAAGTGGAAGTCTAAATGGTTGGAGAGAAAAGAATAAAACAATTAAATATAAAAATTAAATTGACTGAAACTGGCTATGTAATCTGAGGTTTTAATCTCACTGTCACAAAGTTTCAGTACAAAGTTTTCATTACACCCAGTCTCTTCAGAAACATTTTTCTGCATTTATCTAAATTTATTTAATTAGATGTATTATTTATTTTCTTATGTACTCAGTTTATACAACTTACCCAAGCACATGCTATTAATTCTTATACTAGTTCCAGGATTTTTCCTTAATTTGTAATGGCAGATTTTTAATATTGAGAGTTTCATACAAAGAAGGAAACCAGAATGTACTTTTTTGCTTAATACTGATATTTCAATAAATTCATGTAACCCATATTTGATTATGATTGAATTGATTATAAAATTTGAATGAAAACATGTGTCATGTGAAGAGGTAAAATGATGTCAAAAAGGTTATCATAAACTCTTCAAAATAATGAAACCACCGGAAAAAAAAATTAAAAATGTATAAAATTGTTCAGGGAAATCCTGCAACCTAGCTTTGATATATAATTGATAAAGTTTGGAATTCTTGTGATTCTTCTGTTTGATCATATAGTTAAAAATATTTTTTTGGAAATAACTGCTCCCTAGTGAATTGATATGAAAGAAGATGATCAGATAAAACCAGAATTTTTTTTTTGTTTTAACAGAACCAATAATGTTAACGTTAAACAAGCTTCACTTTGATCTGCAGCAATTTTCCCTACTGAGTGTCACAGTGGTAACATGCTGAACTGGGCAAACACAGCCATTCTACCTTTAGAAACAGTCTTTAGGGATGTTTGGGAAATTCTAATGCATTTTTATGAAGCTGAGAGATACAATTCCTTTAGAATGTCCAGTCTCCCTCCTGGGTCTTTTGCTGGTGGAAGGTTCTTGGGGTGCATCCTCACTTTATGCCCAAACAACTTTACCTGACTCCTCTCTGAGGTGTTCCAGTATTACTGAGCTCCTCACCTTGTCCCCTAGATTAAACCTAGCATCACTATGTATGAGCCTCAATTTTGCTATTTCTAATTGTGATCTCATTCTTCAAATGCTGTGGTGGTCAGCAAGGGCCCTTACTCAGCTGGAACGCTTATGGAGTGGAAGGACCTGGGGAGAGAGCAAGCATAGAGCATTATCTCCCCTGGATCGCTAGATGGCAGCCCCCCTGGGTTGCAGTAATGCCTCAGATTCCCACAGGTGTTCATGGAAGTTGGAGTTTGGCACAGCCCTGTTGGGTTTCATGGGTGCCGCCATGGGGTGTTGCAGAGCCTGCAGAGACCTACTTTGTCAGGCTTCCACCTCTCCCAGAAGTGCTTCCGGACCCTGCTAATGGGCCACTGGAAGTATTCCTGGGTTCAGGATAAAACAAGCCAGCTGTCACTGCTCCAGGAGCCAGAGTCGGGAGGAAGGTGAAAAAGCTTGCTTGAGGAGGATTGGAGGCGGAGAGAGAAAGAGAGAGGTAGAAGAAAAATTGCTGCTGTGTGCTTTATTATTTGTGCTTCGTTATTCTACTGTGTTGGCTGTGCAGGTTTGAAACTATTAGGAAGAGTTTCCCACAGCTAAATAAAAGCCTGTGTTATGTTGAACATGTGTCTTCGTCTGTCTGGGTTGGGTTTGGGGAGCTGGAGTGCCCCCTGCAGTCCACAATGCTCTATTTGAACCACTCTAGTCTGGATTTCTCTCTGGTCACAGCACAGAGGCAGCTCTGGTAAAGGTGCTTAATGATCTGCTGATGACTGCAGGGGTTATGAGCATACTTGTGTTTTTGGACCTCAGTACTGCTTTTGACACAGTCTGTCATACAATATTGCCTGAACGTTTGCAGTCACTCCTGTGTATTAGTGGCACTGTTCTTGGTTTCAGGCAATAGTTTGTTGTACTGGGATGTCACAATTTCCTGTGGCACTTGTTACTCATAGCATCCCACAAGGCTCAGCTTTGGAGCCTATTTAATATTTATCTGCTTCATTTTATGTCAAATAATTTGTGCACAAGACCTGAACTATTACTGCTATGATGATGATACCCTGGTATATGTAAAAACATCCACATTTCATACTCCTCCAGCTCTTATTGCTTGTCTGATTAAAGTCAAGTTATTTCTGACATTCAGTTTTTTTTTAATTCAATAATGAAAAAAATTGAATAGTTTTGAATGGGAATAAGACTAATATGGCTAAGAAGGATCAGTTTGCATTATTAGTTGATGGTAACCCTGTTCAGGCTTTTGCTATAGTTAGAAGGCTGGGTTTTACATTGCTCTCTGTCCTTCTTCCCATATTTTAATAACTTAGTAAAATCTTCATTTAATCATTTATGGTATTTAGCCCAACTTCGGCCATCTTTGATCTTGGCAGGTGCTGAAATATTTATCCTATGCTTTTATTACTTCTAGGCTAGACTACTGTAATGTCTTATTGTATGGTCTTCCAAAATCTATTCTTAACAACCTGCAGTACGTACAGAATTCTGCTATTAGGGATCTCAGTTACACCAAGCCCTGGGAACATATTATTAAAACTTTGAGGGAATTACATTGTGCCTCATATTTGTTACAAAATACGTCTGTTAACTTACAAAGCCTTAAATGATCAAGCTCTATCTTATCTCTCCAACCTCCAACACCTTTATGTTCCTGCCTGCCAAATCCATTCATCTGAAATTAGTCCTCTGCTTACATTCCCAGGACTAGGAGGAGTGCAGTGGGTGACAGAGCCTTGAGGAATGCAGTTCCTCAGAAGCTCAGTCAAGTCACTATCAGTTTTTTAAAATAGACTTAAAACATATCTCTTTATTAAATTATTTGTATAATTCTGTTTTGTTATCTTTTGCTGGTATATATTAATGTTTTCTAACTATTTTTGTTATCCTTTTTGCTATGTTCTTGGCCTCTGAATGGCATTTTATTGTGGGAATAATCAAGCCTTGACACATTAAGAGGGCTTCGGTCAGCCTCCCTTATAATTGTAGAGTGGCTGAAAAAGTTGAAGTTTTGTTGAATAAAGGTCTTTACAGAGGTCTAAAACAGAACTGAGGTTATGGTGCAAACAAGTCAGTTTTAAAGTTGGCAGGGAGAAAGTGACATCTTTTGGGGTGGAACCGGAAGTGACGTCTTCTGGGGTAGAGTCAGAAGTGACATCTTCTTGGTTGGAACCGGAAGTGATGTCATAGGGCCCAGGTCGAATTTCCCGCATTTGGACTACAGGGAAAAAAAAAGAAAGGATCAGTGCATTCTGTCACCCTCTGGTCCGAATGGGAATTACCTTCTTTTGAGCCCTTCAGCTGCCTCCCATGCACACGTGTGTGACATGCAAGGTTATTATAGTTTTGCCTTTTTAATATTAGTTTTTATTTCTATATTTTTTCAGACCTTACTTGGAAATTCAGTTTAGTTTTAGTTTTCCTTCATCGTGTATTTTTAGTTTTAGTTTAGTTTTTATTTCACAAAGACATTTCTATTTTATTTTTATATATATTAGCTTCAGTTTTAGTTTTAGTAATTATGGCATGGAGCACCTACGGAGTTAGTTTTGTGTCACAATCAGACAGAACTGTACACTTAACAGATTTGGCTATGAGTTTAATGTTCGTGGAAGCTTACTACACTGCCTGGTTTACTATCTGGTTTTGTTTTTGTCTGATAAAAACAAGCATAATCAAAACTAGATACTGAATATGAATAATTTTACACAATTTTATAATTTTTTAAATATTTTCTCAAGAAAATCACAGGGGCTTAGGAAGAACAGGGCTCTTAGACTTGAATCAGTGTGCAGACCCCACCTAGCTGTATTAAGGGAAACAAAGAACAACAAGCATGTAATGTCAAGATTAGAGGTGGCGAGTCTTGAATAGCCTACCATAAGGACAGTAAACCCATAATGAGCAGAGCAAAAGCAGGTACTAGGAGTACGGACAGGCACAAAACAACAGAGACAACGTCTGAGATTAAGAACAACAAATACATTATCTAAACCTGTTTATCCAGAGCAGGATCACAGGAAACCTGGAGCCTACCCCAGAAGGTTTGGATATAAGGCAGGAAAACTCCCTGGTATGCAATATGTATGGTATGGCTGATGTTAAGAACAAAATGAATATGATATTTCAACTATCTATTTTGAGAGAGAGAGAGAAACATTGAAAAAAGGGAGATAAATATTTTAAAATACAATTCTGCTAATGGATTACTTTCATAATATTAGGTATTTTGAGTTGTGAATATGAACTAAAAAAAATACATTAATAAATATAGAATAAATACAAAAACCCATTAGTATGTTTAGTTTTTCATCGCTTGTCAGACTCTACCTTTGTTTGTATCGCTTTGTTGTTAAACGATGTTTTTAAAGCAAAAGTGATTGCTCAGCAACAATATGCTGATCTTGTATGATCACCTAGTCAGTCTCACGATCAGTGTCGTTTATTTTCAAAAATCATGAGTGGTCTCCCCTCGACTTTCTTGTATACTCAGATATGGGGATGGATATTTGATGAATAAACCGCAAGACAAAGATTATATTTATTTATTATGTACATTATGGAACCATCACCAACAAATCAAATTTATAATATATTGAACAATTATTATAAAAGTAATATTGAATAAATCGGATGTCTTAAGGTAAAGGACCACTTCCGGGTGATGGATTTGACCCAAAAGTTAATACAGACCTACAATTGTGGTGTAACAACCACATGCCGAATTTCATTCATCTATCTAGTTGCGTTTTTGAGTTATCGTGTTTACACACAAAGATACATACACACGAGTGTGCACACACACACACAATTCCAAAAAACAGTATTTTTGGACTCTGGGAGGTGTATAACGTCAATATTTTTTTCATCAAGAATTTTTTCATGATTACTATACTTTCTCTATACTTCGATTTCTCCTGTGCGAAGTGGCAGGTGAATTGCTGTCAACAAAAAGCAGTCACCTGAGAAATAAACTGAAACGTTACTCGCTTGTGATTTTTCTGTCCATATGGTAAACGTTTTGTTGACCAGCACATTCTGATTTCAGCTGTTTGCATTATGTCTTGATATACAACAAGCGCAAAGAAAGGCGACTTGCAAATCACTTTCTATTTCACACGCTTTACGCACCTGTATTCAGCTTGTTCTGTCACTGCAAATGCTGTGTGAACAGCCGCCCTCCGTCACCAGCTGCCGTTCACTGGATTAATATGTGCGGGCGGCTCGTGGTGGATGACTTTTTGTTTTAGAGTTAAAACTTACAAGGGTTAAAGAATAATGGCAAGAATATTCATTCAAAAATGAAAACTAAAAATATTTTAGTAAATTATTATTTTATTTCAGTTAGTCTTTACAGCTACTTTAATAGTTTTGTTTAGTTTTAGTTTTTCATTTCGGTTTTGTTAATTATTTTATTTCAGTTTACGAAAATGTTTTTTTAATAATAGTTTCAGTTTTGATTTTAGATTTCACTAACTATAATAACCTTGGTGACATGATAAATAAAATTTATTATTATTAAGTCACAATCAGAACTTGTAACAATGGTCAAGAATGTGAGTAGGGACCGCAATAGAAATAATTTGAATGGTTTCTCTGAAAACTTACTGCACCTTCTGACTTTCCCCTCACAATCCTTTAAAACATTCCCAAAATGTCTGCTGTGACTACATCAATGATTCATCACTTTTTCACATGTTCAACTTTACCATTAATTACAAAATGAATCCCAGGTACGTAAACTACTTGACCTGGTGTTGCTGCTCTGCCCATAACATCAGGAAGCAAGCCAGTCTTTTGCAGGAAATGATCATCACATCATACAGTCATATGAAAAAGTTTGGGAACCCCTCTTAATTCTTTGGATTTTTGTTTATCATTGGCTGAGCTTTCAAAGTAGCAACTTCCTTTTAATATATGACATGTCTCATGGAAACAGTAGTATTTCAGCAGTGACATTAAGTTTATTGGATTAACAGAAAATATGCAATATACATCATAACAAAATTAGACAGGTGCATAAAGTTGGGCACCCAAACAGAGCTATTACGTCAATACTTAGTTGAGCCTCCTTTTGCAAATATAACAGCCTGTAGACGCCTCCTATAGCCTTTGATCATTGTCTGGATTCTGGATGGAGGTATTTTTGACCATTCTTCCATACAAAATCTCTCCAGTTCAGTTAAATTTGATGGCTGCCAAGCATGGACAGCCTGTTTCAAATCATTACATAGATTTTCAATGATATTCAAGTCAGGGCACAGTGAAGGCCATTCCAGAACGTTGTACTTCATCCTCTGCATGAATGCCTTTGTTGATTTTGAACTGTGTTTTGGGTCTTTGTCTTGTAGGAATATCCAAGCCCTGTGTAACTTCAACTTTATGACTGATGCTTGAACATTATCCTGAAGAATTTGTTGTTATTGGGTTGAATTCATCCAACCCTCGACGTTAACAAGAGCCCCAGTCCCTGAACTAGCCACACAGCCCCACAGCATGATGGAACCTCCACCAATTTGACAGTAGGTAGCAGGTGTTTTTCTTGGAATGCGGTGTTCTTCTTCCGCCATGCAAAGCGCTTTTTATTATGACCAAATAACTCAATTTTTGCCTCATCAGTCCAAAGCACTTTGTTCCAAAATGAACCTGGCATTTCTAAATGAGCATTTGCATACAGCAAGCGACTCTGTTTGTGGCGTGAGTGCAGAAATGGCTTCTTTCTCATAACCTTGCCATACAGATATTCTTCATGCAAATTGCTCTGAATTGAAGAATGATGTACAGATACACCATCTGCAGCAAGATGTTCTTGCAGGTCTTTGGAGGTGATCTGTGGGTTGTCTGTAACCATTCTAATAATCCTTTGCATATGCCACTCCTGTATTTTTGTTGGCCTACCAGACCTGGGTTTAATAGCAACTGTGCCTGTGGCCTTCCATTTCCTGATTATATTCCTTACAGTTGAAACTGACAGTTTAAACCTCTGAGATAGCTTTTTTTAGCCTTCCCCTAAACCATGATACTGAACAATCTTTGTTTTCAGATCTTTTGAGACTTGCTTTGAGGGTCCCATGCTGTTACTCTTCAGAAGAGAGTCAAAGGAAAGCACAACTTGCAATTGACCACCTTAAATATCTTTTCTCATGATTGGACACACCTGTCTATGAAGTTCAAGGCTTAACAAGCTAATCCAACCAATTTGGTGTTGCAAGTAATCAGTATTGAGCAGTTACATGCATTCAAATCAGCAAAATTACAAGGGTACCCAAATTTTTGCACAGCCAGTTTTTCACATTTGATTTAATTTCATACAACTAAATACTGCTTCACTAAAAATCTTTGTTCGGAAAACACCCCAGTACTCAGATGTTCCTAGGAAATGAAAGACATACCACTGTAGCAGTGCTACTTAAGAACTGCATCTCCCAGCAGTCCCTGCTGGGGCTGCTGGGGTCAAAGGTAGCCACAGGCAGATAAAAGGAGGGCAGAGGGCAAAGAGGAAAAAAGTTTTGTTTTTGGTTTGTATTGTTGCGGTTATTTGTCATCTCTCCTGCTGTTATTTGAACTGTGATCATTTTTGTCTTGGACTGTATTCGTTTGTTGGGGTCTGGATTGTCTGTCTACTTGTTCACTGAGAGCTGTATTGGATTATTGGATTTTTCGGAACAGTGGAGCGCTCCCGAATCAACCATCAACCATCAACCTCATCAGTAAATACCGGTAGGACTGTATTTTCCCTTCTCCATTGCAACTTACAGAATCGCTGGACTTAACTTGGTCACTATTCATCTTTCAACCTGTTTCTTATATATGGACTTGGCTGTGTGGTGTTTGTGTTTATTTTGTGTATGTGTAATATCGCCGAAGGGGTCAGGGGTGGTATTACTGTTTTATTACTCAATTCATGTCATTATATTTATAATTGTTTGTCATTCCCAGTGTGTTTATTTGTCTCTGTGGTGAGAGTGTGTGGGTCGATCCAAGGCTGGGGACGTTCCTGGGATCTCTGCTTTTAAAATAAATAAATCACCGTCTTCTTTGGCGGTGTGAATCTTAGCGGCTCCTGACCGCTACACCACTGTTATCATTTTGGTTGAAAATAGAGTAAATTATTATGCAGGCTGAGAGGGGTTCCCAAACTTTTTCATATGACTGTATGTAAAGGCACTAATGCTTATCCTGAACGCTCCAATTTGAACCTGAGATCACAATCTAATGAGCACAAAAAGACAACATCATAGAAAAACAGTGAAGAAGCATCCTTCTGGTCCCTAAGCTGAAATTGCTTCAAGTTGTGTTTGTTGTTTCTTCACCTCTCCATGAAAGCCCTTGAACTGCAAAGCTGACAAAATATATCCTTGGTGGAGTCCTAGGTCCAATTTAAAAATGATTGTATTTAAAATCTAGACATTACTGAAAAGAAATTTTTGCTGGGCAAATTTACAAACTGAAAGGTCAGCACCAGCGATCCTAAGCACTAGGCTCTTTTAATATGTTTCTCAAGACAGAACATGGTAGGAATTAGTAAGCTTTGTAATGTACACACAGAAAAGATTGCCACACTCCTATGATCTTGTAAATATTTTTGTGAGAATCAACAGTTTTCCTGTCTATGACTTTCTTTACAATTCGAACAATATATAGTACATATAATAACAGCACCAATTAGTGCAGATATATTATATACATTAAATACAGTATATTATTCTGTTTCATGTGGCTTACATGGTTTATGAAGAGAATATTCCAAGAAGCCTGATGACAACAGGAAACTTTGGGATACTGTGGAAAGGTTCAGCATTTGAACAAGATCCTTCACGCAGAGTTACCTGTCCAAATAAAGTGCAACATCCATCCTGGATCTGTTATGATCAGAAGGTTTTTTTTTTTTCATTTAGTTCCTTTTAATTTAATACTGTTAAGTACACTTCCACTTGAGCCTAGCCCACAGTAATTACAAATATAGTATAAAAACCATTCATAGCATACAAAACAACAAAATATAATGTTGATACAAACACCATGTATTATACATATAATGTACTGATCATACATACATACATACATACATATAGTGCAGCTTATGTGTACGCATACGCACATACTGTATATACAGGGTGTTTCCAAATCCAAATTTAAGCCATCCAAGGACAGCCTCCCTTTGAAAAGTATCAATCCAAAGATAATGAATAAAGTATTAAGTTGAAAGTTTACTATTTGAATGGCATAACAAAAAAAAACATTATAATAGTAAATTCTAATTAGAACAATGAATGAGCAAGCAAGCTTTTCAAGATCCAGAAGTGTAAGAGACCATCCAAATAATGCAGTTTCTAGACAGGCAAAGGTAGGTAACAGAAAGCAAAGATGTGTGCTGACTAAATGATTATTTTAAATGTAGCAAAATTATAATGGATTCCGTTAAAGTAAAATTCAAGAATTTTCAGTTAATAGCATTTAGTAGTACCATATGATTCACAGAACTACCATTCAAAGAACTTTTTTTTATCTATTGCACCTGATGTCTCTGAGTCTCTGGCCTCTCTGATCCAATGACTTATTTGTATTTCTGAATGGATGAGTAGTAATTGCTAGAAATCTTAGTGGTTGGCAAACAATTATTATAGTGAAGGTCTTAAAAATATACTTGATCTCTCAGCATTAAAACTCAAGGCAGAATAAAGAATTTATGTGTAATCATGGACTCTGACCTAAGCTTTAAATTGCACATCAACCTGATTAATAGGTCTGCATTTTTCCATATAAGGAACATTGCAAAAGTTAGATCTCTTTCAACATTGCAAGATGCTGAGAAATTAATTAAAACTTTTGTTTTTAGTTGATTAGATTGTTGTAATGCACAGCGTGCGGCCATGAGATGTGCTGCCAAAAATGGCTCCCTGAGTGTTTCCTATTCTGCTTTGAATGTATGGCAACATTGATGCGTTGGAACAGGGGAGCCTGTCCAGCTATTTTGGCCCCGTTTTTAACCGGAGAAGCCCTCCAAGCTGTATGAAATCTCCCTCCAGAAAGGCTCGATAATTATGACTTCCTGAAGCAACGGATTCACCTCCACACAGCTGTAAGCCAGGTGGCCAAGGGGCGCCAGTTTCGTCTGTGGCATATTTATTCAGATCGCCCTGTATGAGGTCAGATGTAGGGCTTAGTGGACCTGATTCAAAGCTGGATCCGCAGTGACCCTTTTGAGTGCATTGTGGAGAAGCTCGCTATTGATGCAGTCCTGTCAGGGGCAGATGAGAACCTTTGTGATGAAATGCTACGGAACAACATCCAATTGCTTCTGGATCTGACCCGCAGAGCAGAGGGTGCACAAGCCATCTGGAAACAACGGGGCTACCCAGGCTTGATCCTGATTTCGATCAGACCTTCAGAGTCACCAGCACTATGGGTGAAAGACGCCATAGTGTGAGCACCACAGTGTGGACTGAATGCAGCTGCTTTCGCTATGATCAACTGGGACTTCTGGCTTGGAAGTGCCAACAATGTCTATCAGTCTGGCTTAGATATGCGGCTCGCAAGTTTCCACCAAGATGTTAAAGGAGGACAATTTTAAGGTCCCTTTTACGTTGCCCAGATGGGAATGCTGTGCACTATTGGACTCTGGAAGCGACCGCTGCGTAATCCGCCGTGACTTGCTCCAGCAGACCCCTTATAAGACCACAGACAAAGTGAACATCCGCTGCATCCATAGGGACATTAAAACATATGAGATTATATTACTTCTGAAATTTAAAGGGAAGAATTTTAAGGTTTGGACTGCCATATCAGACACCTCACCTTGACCACTCCTAATAGGAAAAAGGAATGCCCTCTTCTTACGGGTCTTACCCCATAGTGGATAGAGAGGGCTTGCCGCAGACAATGTCAGTAAAGAAAACGGGTTTGAAATTGAACCAAAGTTATCCAGGGGGGCACGGATCCTCAAGTGAAGACCCGGTACGGCTGGCAAGCTTTTCCAGGTCGTCGCATGCACTAACAGCCTCCCCAGGCCGGACACTCACTACAGACCGGGAAGAAAACAAAATAGCAATGGGAGGTGAGTGTGATGCTGCATCGGACATGGTAGCAGTGGTAAGCAAGTGTGATTCTCCATCAAACACGGAAGAAGCAGAGACTACCATCCAGACAGAGTTTGCTCCCCTACAACGAACTGATAACAACTTGGATTTTTCTTTCAGACAAGCCCACATTGCAAATGACTGTTAATATCTGGAGAGAGAGGTTCCGAATTTCAAAACAACACATTTTTTATTTAAGGATGGTTTTCTGTATCGGGTGATTTTTGATTGCACAAAGTCTATATAATCTGCCATACTTCAAAAAGTCTTGGGCCTGGTGTGTGAATGTTGGTGTAAGTTTTATAAAAAACTGGCATCCTGTTGTTTTCAGCCTTATGTAATTATTCCTTGATTTTTCATACACTCCATATATTTGGCTGTTTGCTGTTTTTCCTGCCTGTTTGTTTCCATATGCCTATTTTGTTATATGTTCCAGTATTAACATCTCTTCCTTACAAATTCCATGTACAGTGGAACCTCGGTTCACGACCATAATTCGTTCCAAAACTCTGGTCGTAAACCGAGTTGGTCGTGAACCGAAGCAATTTCTCCCATAGGATTGTATGTAAATACAATTAATCCGTTCCAGACCGTACGAACTGTATGTAAATATATATATTTTTTAGTTTTTAAGTACAAATATAGTTAATTATATCATAGAATGCACAGCGTAATGGTAAACTAAATGTAAAAACATTGAATAACACTGAGAAAACCTTGAACAACAGAGAAAACTAACACTGCAATAGTTCGCGCTATAGTGCTAGGAACCGCTCGTTAAAAACACTTTTTTTCATGAGTTTGAAGCACAGGGGAAAAAATGAACATTTGAAAAATCCATAATTTAATAAACCACCAAGAAAAGTAACATTGCAACAATGCAGGCTACAAACCGATCACTGTAAATAGAACTGAAAACATAAACAAGCCTTCTCTACCTTATGCGTCCCTCGCTCGCTCTCTCTCTCGCGCCTGTGTGTGTGTGCGTGCATCTCTCTTTTGCGAGCCTGGAGCACCTGTGTGTGTCTCTCTAGCACGCTCCTGTGTGTGTGCACGCCTCTCTCTCCCGCGCCTGTGTGTGTGTGCATGCGTCTCTCATTTGCGAACCTGGAGCGCCTGTGTGTGTGTCTCTCTAGAGCGCTCCTGCGTGTGTGCGCCTCTCTCGCGTGTGCTCCTGTGTGTGTGCGCGGCTCTCTCTCTCGGGCTGTGTGTGTGTGTGTGTGTGTGTGTGTGTGTGTGTATGTGCGTGTGTGTGTCGCGCTCTCTCGCTCTCTCTCTTGCTCGCTGCACAGGAAATGCACAGGGAGAGACTGAACACGTACAAACCGAAAGGGAACCTGGCTTGTTCATATACCGAGTGTGTGGTCGTGAACCGAGGCAAAAGTTTGGCAAACTTTTTGGTCGTAAACCGAGTTGTACGTGTACCGAGACGTTCGTGAACCGAGGTTCCACTGTATTTCTTTTATTTGATGTGATTTCATTATCTGATTGTCATGAATTCTATTCATTCTGTCTTGCGGTATCCACTACTACTGACACAGTCTCAGACTTCCTATGAATATGGCTGGTATGAGCAAGTTAAGAAGTAAATGTCTGTCTTGACAGTTACTCAGAATGAAAATAATGTCTGTCAAGGTTATCCGTGTGCTCTTGAATGGCTGATGAGGCCAGTTTTTGAGCCACAGATGTTAGGCAGTAAGGAAGGCCCCCACTTTTAATCTTCCCAGCCATGTATCTCCCTTTAAATAAGAGGAAACAAGTAAGTTGGATATATATAAATATAGCAAACAAATACAAATAAAGTATAACAGTATAATTATCAAAGTAGCTCCAGAAAAAATATAACACATACCTTATGAGTTAACAATGCCCCAACCACTATACTAAAACAGGGAAAACTGTTCAGTTTGTAGTCATGTGCCATACATGTTGATAGTTTATGGATGATGTTGTAGAAACCTTATCAAAACAGTAGCAAATTAATAAAAATAACAGCTTGTCTAACTGGACTTTCTTATGTATAAACCAGGTAAAAATAAAATATTTTTAATTGTACTAAAATATACTTTATCAGAAAGTACATTTCTAGAATATTATTGTTTTGTGTGCTAAAAATAAGTGCAAAGAAAACATAAAACAAATGTACTAAGTAGAAGTACATTGGTACCACAGTAGTACTTCAACATACATTATCTAATTTTTGCACTAATAGTTAAATTGATATTAAGTGTACTCAGACAAAGTATAAAACCCGTAAAATATATAGAAATGTGTTATTAGTGCATTACGTAATACTGTGCTATGCATGCTTTAAATATAAGTTCAATTTTGGTGCACTTTCATACACTTTTATCAAGTTCCTTTTCAGTGGAATGTGTTTTTTAAATATGTACATTTATTGCAATTAAAGAAAACACATATTACAAATCTTGGTTCAGTTCGCATTTAACAGCTACCAAAAATATTTTATTACTTGAGAACACAATAAACAAGAAATGTCTGCTATCCGTCTATATTTTGTAGCTTTTGCTGGTTGGATACACTCATCCTGTAGATATTCTTTATATTTTCTTTTAAGTGCCAATTCTGCTGTGCAGGGTAATATGCCGATAATTCATGGAAAAATGCTGAAACTAGCTAGTCAAACATGGGTAATAGGTCATCGTTTGATTTAAACCACTTTTTAAATATAGCCAATTAGTGTAGAGTATGTGCACATGTGAGCATAGACCATTACTGTAAAAAAATGCTTTACCTATTTATGTTTTCTTAATTATTATTACTGTCAGACTATAAAAAAAAATTCTGTCAAAGTTGGACATGTTCTAAGAGACTTTACAAACGGTAGACATTTTTTTCCCATCAATGTAAACACTGCTGCTCATTGGATCATCACCATTTACAATGGAAGACCAAAAGGAAGTGCAGGAAAGTAATGATTGCACATGGATGTGAAGTTCCAACAAGTTCAAAAAATAAATAATGTCTTCATTTAAATTCGGGATATTGTATTTTTGTTAACAAGTCCATTCACAACCCAGCCACAGGGGATGCACAAACCTGTGTGCTTCTTCGCGCCAGTCCCAAGCCTGGATAAATGGGGAGGGTTACGTCAGGAAGGGCATCCAGTGTAAAATTTTGCCAAATCAATATGCGGACAACAATACAAATTTCCATACCGAGCCCTGGGTTAACAACAACTGCCACGAGTACTGTTAGCCAACAGGGTGCTGGCGGAAATTGGGCTACTGTTGGCTGAAGTAGAAGAAGGAGAAGAAGAGGGGGGAGACGTATCCGGAGGCAGGAGGAGAGGAGGAAAGTAAAGAGAGTCTAACTGAGGGTAGGAACTTTGAATGTTGGCAGTATGACTGATAAGGGGAGAGAGGTAGCAGATATGATGGAGAGAAGGAAGGTTGATATATTGTGCGAGAGACTAAATGGAAAGGGAGTAAGACCAGGTGGATTGGAGGTGGATTCAAATTGTTCTATCATGGTGTGGATGGGAGGAGAAATGGGGTAGGAGTTATTCTGAAGGAACAGTATGTCAAGAGTGTTTTAGGGTGAAAAGAGTGTCAGGCAGAGTAATGACTATGAAGCTGGAAATTGGAGGTGTGATGATGAATGTTGTTAGTGCATATGCACCACAAGTTGGGTGTGCGATTGAGGAGAAAGAAGATTTTTGGAGTGAGTTGGATGAAGTGATGAACAGTGTACCCAAGGGACAGAAAGTGGTGATTGGAGCGGATTTCAATGGGCATGTTGGTGAAGGGAACTGTGGAGATGAGGAGGTGATAGGTAGGTATGGTGTCAAGGAGAGAAATGAAGAGGGTCAGAGGATAGTGGATTTTGCCAAAAGGATGGACATGGCTGTGGTGAATATGTATTTTAAGAAAAGGGAGGAACATAAGGTTACGTACAAGAGTGGAGGAAGATGCACACAGTTAGACTACATTCTATGCAGAAGAGTTGATCTGAAGGAGACTGAAGACTGCAAAGTGGTGGCAGGGGAAAGTGTAGTTAAGCAGCATAGGACGGTGGTCTATAGGATGACGTTGGAGATCAAGAAGAGGAAGAGAGTGAGGGCAGAGGAGAGTGTACAGAGGAAGAGGATGGCAAAGAAGAAGTGGGATAGTCTCAGAGATGCAGAAAGTAGACAAGAGTACAAGGAGATAAGGCGCAAGGTGAAGAGAGAGGTGGCGAAGGCTAAAGAAAAGGCGTATGAGTTGTATGAGAGGTTGGACACTAAGGAGGGAGAAAAGGACCTTTACCGATTGGCTAGACAGAGGGACTGAGCTGGGAAAGATGTACAGCAGGTTAGGGTTATAAAGGATAAAGATGGAAATGTACTCACAAGCGAGGAGAGTGTGTTGAGCAGATGGAAAGAGTATTTTGAGAGGCTGATGAATGAAGAGAACGAGAGAGAGAAGAGGTTGGATGATGTGGAGATAGTGAATCAGAAAGTGCAACGGATTAGCAAGGAGAAAGTAAGGAAAGCTATGAAGAGGATGAAAAATGGAAAGGCTGTTGGTCCAGATGACATACCTATGGAAGCATGGAGGTGTTTAGGAGAGATGGCAGTGGAGTTTTTAACCAGATTGTTTAATGGAATCTTGGAAAGTGAGAGGATGCCTGAGTAGTGGAGAAGAAGTGTACTGGTGCCAATATTTAAGAATAAGGGGGATGTGCAGGAGTACAGTAACTACAGGGGAATAAAATTGATGAGCCACAGCATGAAGTTATGGGAAAGAATAGTGGAAGCTAGGTTAAGAAGTGAGGTGATGATTAGTGAGCAGCAGTATGGTTTCATGCCAAGAAAGAGCACCACAGATGCAATGTTTGCTCTGAGAATGTTGATGGAGAAGTTTAGAGAAGGCCAGAAGGAGTTGCATTGCGTCTTTGTGGACCTGGAGAAAGCATATGACAGGGTGCCTTGAGAGTAGCTGTGGTATTGTATGAGAAAGTCGGGAGTGGCAGAGAAGTACATAAGAGTTGTACAGGATATGTACGAGCGAAGTGTGGCAGTGATGAGGTCTGCGGTTAGGAGTGACAGATGCATTCAAGTTGGAAGTGGGATTACATCAGGGATCGGCTCTGAGCCCTTTCTTATTTGCAATGGTGATGGACAGGTTGACAGACGAGATTAGACAGGAGTCCCCGAGGACTATGATGTTTGCTGATGACATTGTGATCTGTAGTGAGAGTAGGGAGCAGGTTGAGGAGAGCCTGGAGAGATGGAGATATGCTCTAGAGAGGAGAGGAATGAAGGTCAGTAGGAACAAGACAGAATACATGTGTGTAAATGAGAGGGAGGTCAGTGGAATGGTGAGGATGCAGGAAGTAGAGTTGGTGAAGGTGGATGAGTTTAAATATTTGGGATCAACAGTACAGAGTAATGGGGATTGTGGAAGAGAGGTGAAAAAGAGAGTGCAGGCAGGGTGGCATGGGTGGCGAAGAGCGTCAGGAGTAATTTGTGAGAGACGGGTATCAGCAAGATATGGAAGGTCTACAGCAGGGGTAGGCAACGTCGGTCCTGGAGTGCCACAGTATGTGCAGGTTTTTGTTCCAACCCAGTTCCTTAACGAGAACTCAATTATTGCTGATGAAGCACATATTGCTTAAGTGACATTTTAATGCTTCATTTTAGTGGTCTCGCTTGTTAAGGTTCTCCAACCTTAATTGCTTATTTCAATCTTAAACTGCTGCATTCAGTGTTTTAATTGCTCCTTATTAGCAATAAGATGTAAAAGACAAAGCAGCCAGCAGTTCTCCAGCTAGCGTTTTTCCAATTACATCTGTGTGTGTTCATCATGCACGGTTTGATTTAATAAAACACTTAATAGAAAAATGTGACAGACTGAAAATGATGTGTTTTAGGCTTCAAATCATTTGGATGATATCCTTGGAAAGGAAAAAAATCTACGATATAAAAGCCTTACATTGCACAGACTAACAAGCCATAAAATTAAATAAGGTCTGAGATTGGCAATGATTGGTTTCTAATTAAGCGATTGGGTTGAATGAAAACCTGTAGCCACTGCGGCTCACCAGGACCGACATTGCCTACCCCTGTTTTACATCTTATTGCTAATAAGGAGCAATTAAAACACTGAATGCAGCAGTTTAAGATTGAAATAAGCAATTAAGGTTGGAGAACCTTAACAAGCGAGACCACTAAAATGAAGCATTAAAATGTCACTTAAGCAATATGTGCTTCATCAGCAATAATTGAGTTCTCGTTAAGGAACTGGGTTGGAACAAAAACCTGCACATACTGTGGCACTCCAGGACCGACGTTGCCTACCCCTGGTCTACAGGACGGTAGTGAGACCAGCTATGTTATATGGGTTGGAGACGGTGGCACTGACCAGAAAGCAGGAGACAGAGCTGGAGGTAGCAGAGTTAAAGATGCTAAGATTTGCACTGGGTGTGACGAGGATGGATAGGATTAGAAATGAGTACATTAGAGGGTCAGCTCAAGTTGGACAGTTGGGAGACAAAGTCAGAGAGGCGAGATTGCGTTGGTTTGGTCATGTGCAGAGGAGAGATACTGGTTATATTGGGAGAAGGATGCTAAGGATAGAGCTGCCAGGGAAGAGGAAAAGAGGAAGGCCTAAGCGAAGGTTTATGGATGTGGTGAGAGAGGACATACAGGTGATGGGTGTAACAGAACAAGATGCAGAGGACAGAAAGATATGGAAGAAGATGATCCGCTGTGGCAACCCCTAACGGGAGCAGCCGAAAGAAGAAGTAGTTAGTGTCGATACTGTCACACCTAAGTAAAAGAATAAACTGGATATCTCCAGTGAACATGGCTGGATTGAGTTTAGCTAAGCCAACAGTAAGGAGCCCCGGAAGAAAATAGCTACAGAACTGCTTTTACTAGGAGGTTTTTTAATTCTTATAAGGGCATAACAGATGTGGAAATACAGAATGGTGTTGAAGTATCTTTTGAATGTATATAAGAATATAAACATAAGAACTGGCAATAAAGTTGTTTGTAAGTAAGGAATAATAGATGAAACGGGTGTAATGGCCACAACACAAAGCATCCCCACCTCCAACATCAATTACTTTCTGTTACATGAACTTAATGAAATATATTATCCTAGAGCTTTTATAGATGCAATATGTCACTTGAGTACTATAAAAGGCCAATTGGAAACTGATTGTGTGTATTGCTGCTATAAGTTATATGTAGCTAGATAGTTAGCTCCCTTTTAGCATTGACAGAGGTCTAATTTTGTGTAAAGATGTTTATAGAGATGCTTTTTTCACCTCCAGGTGCTCGATTTTAATTATTTTTCTATGGAACAATGAGACTACAGAAAAGCTAGACCACAGGCCTCTTTATGGGCTATGTCAGGTATACTGGCCTTCTTTTTTTGTAATGCGATTCACAGTGTCCTTAAGCACCATTGAAGTGGGCATGGAAAAAAAGTCCACTTTGTCCAAAGAGCAAGTTCACTTCTAGAATTCGACAATGAAAATAGGAAAATTAAATGTTTTAAACTGATGAGTTCTTTATGCATCGGAAGTGCCCTTCTGAGCCAACACAGTACTTATCAAGCGAAATGGGCCATACATTTAGCTAAAATGGGCCATTGAAATTAAAAGATGCATAATGAAGAAATATGCATAATTCTAATAAATAATATCAAATTTTGTTTTAAAATCCAGTTTTGTTTAATCTGTATATAAGCACATCATTTGTTTATTCTTCCATAGACTGATATTATAAATGTGGCTCAGTATTGTTAGCTTATATGCAAATATATACAGTACCATTCAAATAATGAATACATAGTAATAGTATTACAACACAGCTGCACTGAATTAATAATATTTAACATTGATTTTAGCATTCTTGAACTTCTTTGTATAAAAGAGCACTAACATATGCATCCATCTATGTGTTGATATATGAGTGGGCCCACTATTTGTGACATGTACAGTATGCACACTTTATATGTATGGGCACTAGGCTACTATTTGTGTCATGTTTACGGAATAAGAATATGGCCTACATAGGCTTAAATCTTAACAATTATAGTATAATTTTAATGATGATTTAAAATAAAAAATATGTAATTTGTTACTTTAAGTCAATCTAGAGGGTAACTCATTTTACCTGAAATTTGTGATATTAAGCTAAAATGGACTAGCAGCTAAATTGTGTTTTTTATGAAGTAAATAATTTATTTTGTAACTATGGACGATCTTATCAAAAAACCAGCATTGCAGTTCTTTTAGTGGTTAATGTGTTTCTTTACAGTATGTCACCCTAATTATTCATTGTTACTACTTAACATGCCAGGGCACTTTCCATGAATTTTTACTCATCAGTGTCTGATGAGGATCTTCCATACCTCCATGGATGAATATCTCACCAATTAAATCAGTTGATACTTGTCAAAAACTGTTGTGCCAACAGTTTAAATAAATTAAAATTGATTAACTGTTGAGATTTAAAGAGCTACGTATATCATACTTTTTTTTCTTAAAAATGTTATACAACTGACACTTTATTTTTGATATTCACAGACAGCTATAAGGATTTGACTAAATAAAAAAAGGTGTTGCTGAGGAATGAGGACAGCATGAGGAGCACAGCAGTTGAGTGGAGATGTTCATCCACACGGGATGGATGCAAAGCAAAAGTTGTTGTTACTGTTTGTTATGATAGTTCTTTGAGAAAATACAGTTTCATTGAATAATAGCTTATCTGCAATATGTTGTAACCAGGGCACACCAGAAATTTAGTAGTCAGTACCACTGTTACAAATTGTTATTGCCTTCCTGTATAATGTGCTGTAAACTACCCTGACCAGGTTTGATACACATGGAGACATAATCAGATTTTAAAATCATTGGAATCTTTGTTTGTGAATAAGCAAATTGAGGTTAACTCTTTGCCAGTTAATGACAGAGACAGCAGAATTTCTTTTTGTTGAGAGCCTAATTCACTGATGAAGGAAGGTACATGCTTGAAAAACCCAATGTAATGCTCACAAAGGCAGCTTTGTTGTTGTTGCTGTTTTCTGCCGCTCAGGATCTATGGTTGGGCAGTAATGCTGTCATTATCCTGTTATGTTGCAGTATATTAATTAGGCTAGGTTGTTGTTTGGCTGTTGTAGGAAGTCTCCCAACCAATAGCACAAGGAATTGTTTCATCACATCTTTTCCTGTGTATAATTTAAATTTTAAAAATCGTGTTTGTTAGTTTGGATGTGCTTTTAGTCTCTGTTTACCAGAAAATATAAGTAGAGTAGTTTATATATTTTGACATATATTACATTTTTTTCTCTGTGGCACAGAAAAAAAAACGTACGGAGGCAGTAAGTTCAGATGATGAAACAGACATTGACATACAGTACCACAGGTTTATGAAACAAATATAAGCATTGGGGTTTCCCAGAGTCCTTTTAAAGTCCATGACCTGGAAGTATTCCTTCTCCGGGTCAAATGCCTTCTTCAAGTGTCCCGGAAGTACTGCGGGCTTCTGTCCATGTGACCCCGAAATACTTCCGGGTTCACGTAACCGTAATAGTCCCCAGGTTCTTGGTGAGCTCCCCCTGGCGGCACCCAACAGGGCTGAAGAACCGGACTCCATGTCCCATGCTGCCCTGCGGGAATCCAGGGAACCATTTCTGTCCTGGGGAGCTGCCTTCTAGCGTCCCGGGGATGTAGTGTTCTAAAAAGGCTCTCTCTTTTAGTTGAGGGACGTCCCGGCCAGACTGAAACTCCAGCTGTCCATCACAAGTGGAAGACATGACATTTTTCAATATAATTGCAATCAGGTTAAATGTTATTTCTGTAATAACAATATCACAAAAATCTTGAGATAAAACTACCTATTAAAAATCTAATATTTTGTTGAAAAGTCATTTCTTTACAAATTTCCATCAGCTAGGCTGTTGCTCTTATTCCTGCGTTGTATTTTGCACATAACTGAGTTGTTTTAATGCTTGTGACCTTTGTTTCGGAAACAAAAAATGACAAAGGTTGCAAGGGAAAGAGTGATTTCACAACTTAAGGACTCATTACTGAGAAAACCAAGGACTTCTACCCCCTCACATAATGAAGAAGATGAAGTAGACACCAATGTGGGCTTATTTGATCCTCCAGAGGCTTCTGAACCAACCATACGTAGTTACAGAACATAAACAAGGAACAAAAAACACACGGACTGCTTAATGCTCCACTGTTTTCACTTGATATTGATTTGTTTGTTTTTATGATAAAACATTATGAATCTGGTTAGAAATGCCCCCCAAAATCAGGTTCTAATGCCTCTAATTCAAAACCAGTCCCAAATAGCCTTACTTCAGACCAATGGGTGTACACACTGCCTTTTCACACCTGCCTTCAAATAGTGGATAACATTTGTTTAGCTGAAGCTTGTCACCAGGTAGGTAGTTTTATGTAGGGGATATTTAATTAAATTAAATTAATTAAATTAAAATTTAATCCTAAACACTCAGGAGTTGGTTAGTTAGACATGAAAGCACCTCAGTTCTCATCCTGAAACACTAATGATACATTTGCTTTGTCTGACTTACAAATAAAGACATCTTCTTATATACTTAATACGCTACTGTGGCTGTACATTTGTCTGTCCAGGATTGTAAATCACCTGTAGCTCGCAAACCATTTAACCTATTGACCTGAAATTTGGTACACATATACTACATGACATCTATTATCCGCTTTCGGGGTGACGATTGACCTCCAAGTTCAAAGGTCAACCCTGGAAGGTCAAGATTAATAATCAAATAACCTGTAGCCTGAAATTTGGTACACATATACTACACTGAAACTCTGTACTACAGCTTTATATTAAAAGCGGAGAGTTTTGGATTTATTACTCTTTTTTATTTTTATTTTATTGTAGAATCAACTCTCGGCAGCGTCCAGCAGGACAGCCATGCGGCCCATGCGTACGGGCACCGTTATCATTCCTACCACCTTTGCCATCACTTCCCTACCTTTTCATATCTTAAATCATTTTTGAAGCAGATTGAAGAGTGAAGTGCCAGCTTAAGTGAAAAATGAACGAAAACGTACTAATTAATTGCAACAAAAAAACTGTCTTAATCAGTTTTAAAGCGAAAAGATGTTGATGAAAGAAGAGAAGAAGTGGGCCACTAGGGTGGAGAAAAGAAGAGCTGCTCAGGAAGCAGCAAGCGCATCAACCTCTGAGCAAACGAATGCTAAATGTAAAGAGAAAGAGTATGAAAACTATGAATGCTCAAGTCAAGTGTATTCACTGCATGTTATTGTGCAATGCGCCGTTACTGGTGCAAAATATTTAACAACTTATATACAAAATATCACTCTACCACGTGTGAAGGAACTTATAACAACCATGAAGAAAATGCCTGCCATTGACAAGAAAAGTACAAGTTCAGGATCCTCCAGTCCTGCTGCAGAAATGGAATGTGGTATATCTGTGCTTTGTAAAATACTATGTAAAAGCAATTGCAAGTAACAAATTACTTTATAAAGGAATTAAGATAATTAATATTGAAATATACAATACTGGGCGGCACGGTGGCGCAGTGGGTAGCGCTGCTGCCTCGCAGTTGGGAGATCTGGGGACCTGGGTTTGCTTCCTGGGTCCTCCCTGCGTGGAGGTTTCAGAAAGTATTATGGAAGGTGATGTTGTATTGTCTGATACTTGTGCTGAGGCAGAACCCACATTGCTTTCAGAAGCTGCCGTTGTAGCTCCTGAGCAATGTTCCTGTAGAAAATACAGCTACTATAGTTCGTTTGAAAGAACTTTATCTTGAGTTAAAATGTCAAGAATTTAAATTACAGGAGCTTAGGTTGGAAGAACTGAAAGTCAGAGAGGGTGAAAGAAAGGTGGCTATGGAAATGGAGATGAGAAGGATGGAATTTGAAACTAGACAAATTACTTGACTTCATGAACTTGAAGTTGAGGCCTTAAATACTGACCATTCTCGACCTAATCCTTTTAATGATTTTGATATTGGCAAATATATTCGTTTAGTTCCTCCTTTTAAAGAAACTGAAATTGATAAGTATTTTACTGTATTTGAACGTGTTGCAACTGTATTATATTAGCCAAAAGATGTCTGGACATTATTGTTGCAATGCAAATTAAGTAGAAAAACACAAGAAGTGTGTTCTGCTCTTTCGGCTGAACAGAGTCTAAATTATGAGATGGTGAAGAATTCTGTGTTGCGGGCTTATGAGCTGGTTCCAGAGGCATATCGACAAAAGTTTAGAACTCATAAGAAGCAGGTTAATCAAACTTTTGTGGAGTTTGCTCGAGAAAACTTTGATAGATGGTGTGCATCTCAAAGTGTTAAACAATTTGAACAGCTCAGAGATTTAGTCTTGCTTGAGGATTTTAAAAATTGCCTTCCAGAACGAATTGTGACCTATTTAAATGAGCAAAACGTTTTGAAAGTCTCTGAAGCAGCTGTATTAGCTGATGAATTTGTCCTTACCCATAAAACTGTATTTACTCCACAAAAATATTCTGGTGAGGAAATGATAAAAGGTAGAGGTTTGAATGGGTCCTCTCATCAGAATTTATTACAGGATAAATCAGTGACTTCTAGTAATGTAGCAGTAGACCAAAAGCGTGTTTGTTTTTATTGTAGAAAGCCGGGTCATATAATTTCTAATTGTGTGATGTTGAAAAAGAAATATCAAGATCCAAAAAGTGTGGTTCTGGTACAACCTGAAGAAACGTCTGTGGGCTTGTTGGTTAGTAAGGGTTATGAGCCTTTTATTACAAATGGCTCGGTAACAACACCTGACCATCCTGATGTTCAAAAGCCTGTTAAAATTTAAAGGGATACTGGTGCCTGTCAATCATTTTTATTGGAAGGAGTTATACCCCTGTCTGAGAAGACATCAAAAGAATCAAGTGTATTAGTGTGAGGTTTTGAAATGGGCTATGTGAATGTGCCACTTCATACAGTGATTTTGAAATCTGACTTAGTGTCAGGGCTTGTTACTGTTGGAGTGTGCCCTAGATTTCCTGTGGTGGGGGTTACATTCATATTGGGAAATGACTTGGCTGGAGGTAATGTGTCACCTGTGCCAGAGGTTTTGGAAAACCCTATACCACCTTGTTCTGATGATGAACTGGCATGCCAGTTTCCTCAAGTGTTTTCTGCATGTGTTGTGACTCGTGCACAGTCCAAAAGACTTGGAGTAGATAGTTCTGAGGAATTGGATGTGAATTTATCAGAAACTTTTCTTTATGATATTGATCAGAGTGTATCAGACTTCCAGTTGTCAATATTGCCTGAAGATGAGAAAAACTTAAGACCATTAAAATCAAATGAGACTGTAACTGAAGATTTATTGCCATTGGTCCATTTCACAAGAGCAATTTATTATGGAGCAAAACAGTGATCCTGAACTTTCATCATTTTTCTCTAATGTCGTGTCTAAGGAAAAATTGAATGGTCTATTGCTTATTTTGTTGAAAATGGAGTTTTAATGCATAAATGTCAATCATCTTCATCAACTCCTGAATGGGATGTAAAATATCAAATTGTTGTTCCTGTTTTATATCGGTTAAATGTGTTATCTGTTGCCCATGATCATTGTTTAGCTGGTCATTTGGGAATAAAAAAAACATGTGACCGAATACTTAGGCATTTTTACTGGCCAGGGGTATGGTCTGATGTTAAACGTTATTGTGAAACATGCTCAGTTTGTCAAATGGTTGGAAAACCAAATCAAAAGATTCCCTCAGCTCCATTGTATCCAATCCCAGTAATAGGGGAACCTTTTGAACACATTATTATTGATTGTGTTGGGCCATTGCCTAGAACAAAATCTGGAAATCAGTATTTACTAACTATTACGTGCCAAGCCAACAGATATCCTGAGTCTATTCCTGTAAAAAAAAATAACTGCCTCTGTTATTGTAAAGGCTTTGGTGAAATTTTTTTCTATATTTGGTTTACCTAAAGTTATGCAGTCAGATCAAGGGACTAATTTTATGTCTAAATTGCCCAAATTTTACAGCAGTTAGCATTAAAGCATAAAATATCAACTGCTTATCATCCAGAATCTCAAGGGGTTTTAGAACGGTTCCATCAGACCCTGAAGTCTATGCTGCGTAATTATTATCAGTTTGAGAGAGACTGGGATGAGGGTATCCCTTTTGTATTATTTGCTATAAGAGAGGTAGCTCATGATTCTCTAGGATTTACTCCTTCGGAGCTTGTATTGTACAGGGACCTTTAAAGTTGGTTAAGAGAGATGGACGTCTTAAACTGCAGCTACTACTACTAAAAACTTATTGGATTATGTTTGTGATTTTCGTCACAAACTGAGCTATGCTTGTGAAACAGCTAAAAAAAACTTTGGAGTCCTCTCAAAGAAAAATGAAGCACTATTTTGATAAGAAATCTGTGAGTCGAAGTTTTCAGTCAGGGGATAAAGTATTAGTTCTATTGCCTGTCCCTGGTTCTGCTTTGCAAGTTAGTTTTTCTGGTCCTTATGTAATTAATAGAAAAGTGAGTGACCGGGATTATCTTATCCATACTCCTGATTGTAAAAGTAAAACTAGATTATGTCATGTTAATATGGTTAATAAGGTATCAAAGTCGGGTGGAAGATTGTTTAAAGGATAAACAGGGGGTTAAGTTGGGTGGTCTTGAAACCTCAGTGGCGTTAGCTGTGCCTAACCCATCCTCAGATGTGATATTTATGTGCTATGCACATGTGAGCAGCAAGTTATCAAATTCTAAAATATTATGTAATCTTCAAGAATTTTTATCTTATTTACCTGAATTTGAACGTGCTGATATTGTAAGTCTTATAACTGCTCATTCTGGGTTATTTTTTGATGTACCTACTTGTACAAATGTGTTGTATCATGATATTGAGGTACACCATGTACAGCCAATTAAACAGCATGCTTATAGGGTTAATCCTGTTAAACGTATACTTATGGGTAAAGAAGTTGAATATTTATTGGAAAATGGTCTTGCTGTTCACAGTAGTAGTCCATGGAGTTCACCATGCATTGCAGGACCTAAGACAGATGGGACTCATCAGTTTTGTACTGATTATCGAAAAGTAAATGTAGTTACTAAATCTGATTCATTCCCTTGTCCAAGAATGGACGATTGTATTGATTAGAGTTGGCTCAGCTCGCTATGTGAGTAAATTTGATCTGTTAAAAGGGTATTGGCAGGTGCCTCTGACTCCACATGCTTCTGAAATGTATCCATTTATTACACCAGATTGTTTCCTTCAATATAAAGTGATGGCATTCAGAATGGGGAATGCTCCTGCCACATTTCAATGACTAATGACAATTGTACTCGCAGGATTACAAAATTGTGAGGCCTATTTGGATGATCTAGTGGTTTATTCCAAAAGCTGGACAGAACATCTTCAGGCAATTAATGCCGTTTTTGATCGTCTTGAAAAGGCTAACCTAACTTTGAACTTGGCTAAATCTGAATTTGGTCAAGCGACAGTTACATATCTTGGAAAGCAGGTGGGCCATGGAAAAGTACGACCTCTTGATGCCAAGATTACTGCTATTAAAGAGTTTCCAGTGCCTAAATCAAAGAAAGAACTGAGGCATTTCCTGGGTATGGTTGGATACTATCGCAGTTTTTGTAAAAACTTCTCTAGTGTGGTGACACCATTGACTGATTTATTGAGTGTAAAAAGAACTTTTGAATGGAGTAATGATTGCCAAAATGCTTTTGAAAATGTAAAATCGTTGTTAATGATTGCTCCTGTTTTAGCTGCTCCTAACTTTACGCTGCCATTTAAGCTGGACATAGATGCAAGCGCTTGTGGAGCTGGAGCTGTTCTTCTACAGGAAGATGAGAATGGAGTGGAACATCCTATATGCTATTTCTCTAAAAAGTTCAACAAACACCATGTCAGTATTCAACTATAGAGAAAGAGACTTTGGCCTTGTTGTTGGCCTTGCAACATTTTGAAGTTTATGTTGGGTCATCTGTACTCCCTGTAATGGTTTTTACAGATCACAAACCTATTACTTTTTTAAATGGTATGTTTAATTCTAATCAGAGATTAATGCGTTGGTCTTTGATTGCTCAAAATTATAACCTAATTATTAGCATAAAAAGGGTAAAGAAAATATAATTGCTGATGCTCTTTCTCGTATTAATGTATAGAAATTTATGATTACATTTTTTTTTTTTTTTTCAAGGGTGGGGGTATGTTACGACCTACTCTAGCCTTTTGTTTTTATATTCTAATTTGGGGGTTTACCTTAATTGGGTCCTGCCCTAATTACCCACTTAAGTTGCTTATTAATTAACTCACCTGGGTATGGGTGGGGTGTAGGTTTAAAAATTAAGCTTCTTGAGGGAGGGGGAGAAGAATTGAGAAGAACTGAGTAAGGTATGGCGAGATAGGGTTGGATAGTCTGGCTTTGGGTTTTTGGTTGCTTATTAAAGAAATATAATTGTAAGGTAGCTATCCAAGTAATAAAAACAAATAGTTTGTATCTTGCTGTAAACTTTGTGAAGTTAGACAGCTAAGTTTGTGTGGTTTTTCCTGCCTTGCTTGTTCTGTGTAATTTCTCCATTTTTTTTTTTTAAACAATAAATGGAACTTGTGTTTTGTCTCTCTCTCTCTCTCTCTCTCTCTCTCTCTCATATTAGTGTACAGCCTATGTTTATATCCCTAGACTTTTTGGTAGGCTGTAAGTTATTTAACTTGTTCTGTTCTTTTTCTAAATATACAGTGATTTCTGTATTTCCAGGGATGACACTCTCTGAAGTGAGAACAGTCATAAGATGGAAGTGCAACTACAAGAATTTTGTCCCTACAAAGAAGCTGTAAGCAGCATAATGTTAAGTTAAAGTATAACATTAAGCTGTTTTGTTTATTTTAACTCTTCACATGCACACACACACAGAGGAAGAGGTTTGTGGCACTGAATTGTTCTGATGAAAGTACAGAAATAATAGTGTGTATATAAATATTTTTAAGCACATCTTAGCACACACTTACTGCAGATGTATTTAAGTAAATATTTATGTATACTAGTGATACACCATTAGCATACCAAGTATAAAATTAGTGCTTGAAAATAGTAAGTACACTTAAATTAAGTGTATTTTTAGTGCACTCTTTTGGGGAAACGGGAGATCTTGGGTTACTTGCCTCCTGTGTTTTGGATGCTCGTGTCTAATCCCAAAAAATGGCATATTTGATTAGATTTTTTTCAGAGAGTTGGTTTATTTTTTCCTTTCACCTATGTATTCCCTTTTAGCTGCTCTGTACTTTAAGCCACCTCTTACAAGATTTAAATATGAAAAACCTAAACCCTAACTTAAGCACTAGTTTACCAAAACTAACAATGGCTTCTGATAAAAACTCATTTCACATAATTACTATCATAATCTTCTATTACTTAACATCACTCCTAGTAATATTAGTATATCCTATGACAATCCATTTCTGAATAATTTTTCTCTAAAAATTTTACATAAAACAGAAGTGAGCACAACTAGCTACTTGACTGAAATAGGTACTTACTGCACTGTTAAAAAAAAAAAAAAAAACAAAAAAAAAAAAAACTGCTGTTTTTTCAACCAGTAAATTTACTGTATTCATGTATTTACAGTATTTTGCTGTAAAACACTAAGAATTATAGCATATGTTATTGCTTTCATCATTTTTAGAGTAGTTTTTACCAGAAAATGCAATGCTTTTTGGGATATAACTTTTGAGAAGCATTTTAGGTCTTGACAAATTTCTCCAAAGATCAACACTTTTCCAAAAGCCACTGCTGAATCTGTCAAAACTTTGGAAATAAATGAAAAGTGTTTCTACAGTGTCATTTTTGTTATTCGGGCCTGCTTTTATCAAAGCCGAACTCATTTTTCTTCATTGTATATATCACATAAGCATATTCTGAAGAAGTAAGTTGGTTCAGGATTAAATTACATCCACTAGACACATCCAGTCAGAGATAGATGAAGATGCCCAAAATGTATGTATTAATTACTTTCAAAGTTACACAAATGTAAAGGTATGGTCTAAATTAAACAATAAATATAAGTCCGCTATTACAATTACTGTCTGCTGAATGTGTCAGAGTTAACCAGTTAACAGTGCTTTATTTTATCCACTAGGAGGCGTTATGCTGAGTGTAGTACATCAATATCGGGAAATCTCTAGAACGTAAAACATTCTATTTATTCTACTTAAATAAGTAAATTATCCTTAATATATACATATATTATACATGAGGAAACTATAGTACTATAATTCTAATACAAACACGTGTAAAACTCCAAAAATAGTGTCTGTTCAACCATGCTTTCGTTTTCTCAATATTTCTACATTTTTAGAAACTGTACTGAAACATTATACTGTGGGATATTTCATGACAGGTATTTAGAATTTAATTTAAGATTGAAATTGTATTTTATGTTGATTTGTTACTTCAGGCAGAAATTAAACTGCCTTCGAGGCAAAACTTCTTTTTGGAGGGAAACTTGTCAGTGTTTGGAAGGTGATGAATGAAAGACTTGTTAATTTTTGTTACTACTAAACATTTGTGTTGTATGTGGAGAACGGACATTTCGTAAGGCAGTTGTAATAGCTAGCTGCAACTCTGATTCTGTTTAAAATTATTTGTTCAAAAATAATTGCACAGGTGAAAACAATTACAGTGCACAAAGAGAATTTGGTAGAGCATGCAACTTGCAAGTTGTAAGTTTAAGTGTTCATTTAGATCTTTTTCAGCAATTAAAATATGTAGTTTTATGATCAGTATATTGTAATGGTTAGTGTGTTGTGGTGATTGCAAAAAAGAATGATAAATTGTCCTTTATCTATAGACTAGACAATGTATCAGTGGCATTTTTGTGATCATGTTGCCAACACCTTAAAAGTTATTATTCATGTTAAGAGTCAGAGATCTTCCCAACTCCCTATTTAAGCGTGGGTTTCTGGAGTGTAGTCTCTCATTTGTAAAATTCACAGCATTTAAGGCACACTTGCCTAGAGACCACAAAGCATACAGTTATATAAATGCACCAAAACCTTGAACGATGTAACACTATTGTGTCATGTTGAATATTGCAGCCTCAGATGTGACAGCTTCACTTGTTTGTTTGTCTCATTTAAAAAGTCACATTAAAGAGGGTAGGACAGTATTGTGTCCATTCAGACAATTTGAACAAAAGTTTACAGTGGTGACTTCATTAAGTTCACATTTATCAAGAAAACACAAAAAAATAGATCTCGGGGGGGGGAAAACCTCATTAGCACACTAGATAAAAGTTGTTCTGCTGGATCTGCCTTATAGGCCATTCTTCCTTATGAGATACCTCACAGTGAGCCATCAGACATTTTCCCAGGTAAATTAAATCAGTCTGAATTCTTGAAAGGTTTAGCTCATTTTTATTTAAACTTGCAAGAAAAACATAATCTACCAGGATCAACAATATAGATAATAGAAGGTTTTTCTGACATACATTGATCTAAATCACGAGTGGGCAGATTGTCCTGGAGGGCCACAGTGGTTGTAGGTTTTTGTTCCAACCCAGGTGCTTAATTAAAAACCAAATCCTTGTCAATTATTTATCTTCATGGCTTGTTAGTGCTTTAACTCTGCCATGTCAAGTCATTCTCATATCCTAGATTTTTTTTTTTTTCCTTTCTAAGGATATCATCCACATTGATGGATGATAGGTCAGATTTGAAGTCTAAAACAGACGAGTAATTCTCAGTGCTTCACTTTTTTCATTTCACTTTCCTTCCAAGTATTTAATTAAACCCAATAGTGCATGATAAATACACACAGGTGTAAATGGTAACAAGCTAAATGGAGAAATGCTGGTTTCTTTTGTCATTTGCATCTTATTGCTAATAAGGAACAATTAAAGTAAGACTACAGCTGTTTTAGACTAAAATAAGCAATAAGGGTCCAAAATCTTAACAAGCAAGACCACTAAAGTGAAGCA
The DNA here is from genome assembly GCF_900747795.2 of Erpetoichthys calabaricus. Lineage (NCBI taxonomy): Eukaryota > Metazoa > Chordata > Cladistia > Polypteriformes > Polypteridae > Erpetoichthys > Erpetoichthys calabaricus. The sequence goes on from NC_041396.2 coordinate 107,838,505, forward strand.
GAAGTGTTACTTGAGTAATAAGTGCTTCTTATTAAGCAATTGGGTTGGAACAAAAACCTGCAGCCTCTGCGGCCCTCCAGGACTGAATCTGCCAACCTCTGAAAATCATTCTCATTTACTTTGCAAAGTTAGAGAAAAGTTAACTACAATTGGATTTTCTATGACTGCTACTGATGAAGTACTTGCTGTGTTGAAAACTGAAGATCTCATTAAAATTTTCACAAATCACACATTAAACTTTTACAGAAAACTGAGATGTTGAACCACTGTCAATATGTCTTGGTCAAAATGAAAAAGGAAGGAGTGCTTTGCATACTATGTTCCTATAAAGTAAAGACTAAATCCTTGTTTTTTAGTGTCCATGCTTATGTGAACAGTATGACAAATCCCATAGCCGTACAAAATCTAAGGTTGTTTTACAAGGTGTATGAGATGGAAAGTTCATCAAAGAAAATGCATTGCTGCAAACTAATGGTAAATCTTTACCTCTCATTCTTTACCAAGACTCTTTTGAAGTCCCACTTGGATCTGGAAGGATAAAGCCACATGGTACTGGCTGTTATCTCACTTTTGCTGAGGTCTTACTTTGTAAAGAAAGACTATACATACTTTTGTCAGAATTTGGTGTTTGATGCACTAATTACAAATCTCAAAGACCCCAGAGGACAATGGAAATAATTGTGTGTGCAATTGTAGGTGGCAATCTTGGCTCACACAGTATAGAAGGGTTCGTTGAAAACTTCAGTATGAGCTCACATTTTTGCTGGTTTTGAGAAACTGACAAACACATTTTTGAGTCGTACAAAACTAATTTGCAAGACAAACAAAATGTGGGATCAAATTTGACTGTTTTTAAACAACTTACATACTTCCATGTTTGTCAGACTAGCTTACCATTATGCCATAGTCATGACCCATTTGAAGGAGTAGTGTCTAATGATCATTGTTAAGTCATCTTGTGAGTAAAGGGAAACATTTCACTTATTCAGATCTGAATCAACCGAATAATCAATTTCAGCAATTTTTTTTCAATTTCTTGGAAACAGGAATGACAAGCCTTCAGAGGTAGCTCCATGCAGTGAAAAGCTAGGAGGGAATGCTGCACAGGACTGGTGCTTTTGAGGTTACTGCCCTAGCTTATTCGTGACAAGATTGAATCTCCTGCTGATAATGAGGTCTGGCAGGTTATCTTACAGCTCAAAAAAATTGTTGAAACTGTCTGTGCTCCAGCAATTTCTACTGATGAAATAGCTTATCAGTGGCTGTTTTTTTTTTTCAGAAAAGTTAATTTTCCTGGTTATCCCCTAAAGCCCATTCACCATTATTTATGTCACTACCCAAAGCTGATTGTTCATTTTAGTCCACCACTACATCTTTGGATGTTACGTTTTGAGAGCAAGCACTCTTATTTTAAGCAATGCTGAAAGAGATTGCAGAATTTCAAAAATTTATGTGGAACGTTAGCAGAATGTCACCAGCACCTACAAGCCTACTTGAGTGAAGATGGCTGTTTCGCTCAACAGAGTACAGTCGACCCTTGATATACAACCGGCCTGACATGCGAACAACTTGGTTTACGACCAAAATTTTTGTTTTGAATTACAACCAACATCTTGCGTTACGACCCGAATGCGGTCACTTGTATCCGCTTGTGCAATTGTAAACAAACAGCCGAGAGCATTTTTAAGTGTCAGTCGGAGCCCAGATACATGTGTTTGTGGACGTAATTTCGGTCAGTGCAGTGATTTATATAATTTATTTCGATAATTGCTAAGGAAGGAAGAGAAGGTAACGAAGTTAAAGAAAGCGATCACAATCGAAACAGAAGGAAATTGTGTGGAAATATGGTCACACAAACGCCACTCTCAATCTCGCTAATATGTACAGCATGTCGAAATCCACCATCTCGACAATTTTACAAAGAGAAGATTTGTATAAGGAAACTCCTTCCAAACAATAAACACCTTCCATTTCATCCTCCTCCTTCCTTCCTTCCTTCCTTCCTTCCTGCAAGCCAAAGATGTCAACTTAAATGGTGAGTACAGTATGAAATTGTTGTTTCTGGTAGGCTAGGCACTTTTTATAACTTTTTGGTTAGTACATTAGAAAACTTTTTGGTAAATTATGCACATTATACAACCCTTTTTTATTAAAGAAAAGTTAAGTGTTGCTGTGGGAAGTTCGGAACACATTAAGGGCATTTCCATTATTTCTTATGGGAAAAATAGTCTTGACTTACAACTAACTTGAGTTACAACCAGCCCTCGTGAACGAATTGAGTTCGTAAGTCAAGGGTCCACTGTATTTCCATGATGATTATTGTGAAAAGATTAAGTGGTCAGTCACCAGTTTCAATTTTCAACCTGAGGATATTGTTGCAGCAAATGAAGACATCTCTGAAGGGCATGAATTACAAAAAGAACATGTAAGTAACTAGCCGACACCCACCGTAGCATACGGCGGTGTAAGAATAGGAATGGAAAACGGTGAGAGAGGAATTCAGAAATCAAGAAGAAATAAATACTTCTTGAAAGATGCAGTTGTGAATAGGTGTTTTGGTGGAGACGACAGATAATGAGTCGAAAGATCTAACCCTAGAAAAAGCTACATACAACTGACCGTGGCTGAAGACTGGTATCAGGTCTGTGCTCTGGTCTTTGGGTATCCGACAGTGCATGTAGAATTTCCGGCCAAGCAGGATTACATGTGAAAGTGATAGATAAATCAGGCTTTCCGAATTTATGTACTATGGCCATGGCATCCTGATAGTTTTGTTGCATGTATCTTGGACTTCCTGGAAATGTGGACTATAATATGATCATTTTGCCTACACGTACATTGTTATTTTCAGCGTTTGCTTGCAGTGCATCTGATAGTCCTTTGTATTGTTCCATGCACAGATCTTGTTGATGTAATCTGAGATAGTTGAGACGTGCGCCCTCTGTTTTAACATACGCATCTACAATGTACTGTTGGAATAGTTTGCCGCTGGAGTGCAAAATACTAAATGTATTCCTCATTGCTAATCTGTACACGTAAAATTGGCATTGAGTAAGCCTTATTCGCTTGGCGGTTCTTTTATCGGGAACATGTTGTAAATCTTTGTGCCAGCCAATGTCTCCGTAAGGGAATAAAAGTGGGTAAACCATAGGATCGCAATTCATATTGAGCATGGAAATCTGTTTACAGGAGTTGCCTATTGGATAGATTCAAATGTCCCTTTCAGCAGGCGGTTCGCCACCTTCTCCGACGACAATCGCTGCTTCATCAGTGTGACATGTCAAGGCATTGTATCGTCGGAAATCCTGCCTAGGGTTTTCCTTGAAAACCATTCGTACAGATGCTGTTGGATTGGACTGAACGATTTCATGCATGTGTTTGTATGATTTAGTGAAGAGGTTGATGCATGGAATCTAGCTGGAGAAGTAAATTTTTGCTGCATGCAGAGTTTGCTTTATTTTGTAAGCGTACTTCAATAGCTTGTGCTGTGTCAAAAACATACAACTGTCCATATCCTGGAGAGGTAGAAGTGTTAGCGTATAGTGGAGAGATTTGGTGATAAATTTGCCTGTGTATTTTAAAAACAGTGTGGTCTGTGGCCAGGAGGTTGAGTTATCTGTGCATCATGGAAGCAAACGCCAGAGAAGAGTTGTATTCTTTGAAGAGGAGCCACAGGCAGCATTTGTAAGGGTTTGGAAGAGGACAAATAGGAATCGAGAAATGTCGTGTTGGCTGCGTGTGGGCAGGACCATGGAGAAAGCAGTATAAAACAGCTTGGAGAATTGCCAAACGCTGGGAAACTTGACAGACGGACTAAAGACTACGTCAAATTGGTCCTGAAAATCCTTCCTGCGCCGTGACGATGACTGCATACTCCACACGCAAGGCCCCCACCCTTGAACTGAGTACTGCTGTTTGTTTCCTCCATCTGATATGCAGCATAAGCCGATAGTAAACAAAGCTAAGTTTTATTCTATTTCTCTTATGTAATTTTGTCACCGCCATATTGCTAAGGGAGGGATAACACCTTTTTAATTTATAATTATTTAAATTCAGGTTAATTAAGACGCCGCAATTGAAAAGAACATATTTCCGAGGAGCTAAAGCCTCCAATCGGAAGACATGCTGGCGTAGTCGTCAGGATTGTGGCTATATTAATAAACTGTATATTTATGATGTATCATATATTTAATAAATATGCTTCAAATAATGTCGGTGTGGAGGGTCTCAGTCAGGTATCTAGGATACCGAGTTGGTCGCGCACACTGTCTTAGACACCCGAGGCTGAGTTATTTAATACTTATACTGCCCCAATTGCGTGGCCCGAGCTAGAAGGAGAAATTAATCCTTCAAATGTCCAAAAGGCGGTTTTGGCACTCAGGCTAGGACGCAGGGGTAAAAAGGAACGAATAACTGCCGGTGCATTAGGATGGCTTTTATTAACCGCAATATGCGAGTTAGACCATAAAGTTCAAAGTATGGTCATGAAATGTGGGGAACTTAAACAAGAAACAGAAAATTTACAAGAAAAACAAAGTATCTCTTGAGAATGCATGGAAAATGCTGCGTCCCATGCGGACGAGTGGGAGAATAAATGTATTGCTTTAGCTGTACGTTTGGTGCATGCTAGAAGACGGAAACAAGGGAAAAAGCATCCTGTTTCCTCTTTTAAAATACGAGCCATAATGCAAGGCGATTGGAACTCAGAAACATGTGATGGCACTGTATATAACTCAGACAGACGGCATGGAATCGGACAAGATAAATTATAGAAATAACAATTTTGACATAATAGATGCAAGACTGGTCGTTCAAAATAAAGCAAAAGGGCAACCAGATGGACAGCACAGGGTAATGCGAACCATACGAGATTTTACACAGAGTTTCTGGAAATTGGTAAACAGTATAGGGAGAGACCAGGCGAGAGCTTGATGCAGTGGATATTACGTATGTGGGATGAAGGTGGTGATAGTTGTCAGTTGACGGATGCAGAGATTAAAAATTTAGGCTCTATCACTATGAATCCTAAATTAAGGAATGCGTTATGAGGGGTACTGAATCAAACAATTGTATCGATAGTGGAATGGGTAGTAAATGCTGTAAGACACACATATCCAGATGCTAGAGACTCGGAAGAAATTGATAGATCTTGGCGTACAGCTTCTGAAGCAATTCAGCAGCTGCAAGAAATGGGTGTGCAATCAGCTATTTATAAAGCTGCACCAGGAGTCACGTTTGCTGGCCCTGATAACAAGGCATTCACTGCTGGAATGCGAAGCCGTCTAATAAAAAATGCACCGAATCATTTAAAAGGGGCCCTATTATCTATGCTCGCCGGAGCTAATCAGCAGACAGTATGGGATGTGGCTGCATTATTGAGTCAGTTAGATGAATTGGGTGCCACGGTATCGGCATTTACTGGGCAGAGACCAGTCGGAGCCATAGAAGGATATGATAGAATAAAAGTAAGCCGTGGAAGGGTAGTTTATGATCTGCTACAAGCAGGGATAAATAAAAGGGACATAGATGGCAAACAAACTGCAGAACTTTTTCGGAGATGGCAAGCTCTGAGAAATGCCCTCTTCATTTTTAGGCTAACTACTCCAAACACACCGCCTAGTGAGGAGGAAAAGAAACACTCCGAACAAAAACCGAAACGATATTTTTAACTTTCCAAAAGGGTGGCGCACACCCCGACCAACATATTGAGGGGATGGCAGGTCTCCTGTAGGCGGGGAGGTACGGCTCATTCATACAGGAGACCAACGCTCGTACGTCCCGCTAACAATTTACTGGGGTAAAGGAAGAAAACCACATCAGGTTATGGCACTTATGGACACTGCGGCAGAAGTAACTTTAATTCACGGGAATCCACAACTTTTCAGGACCAATTGTAAATGTAAACAGATACGGGGGCTCAGATATACAGGCAAAACTAATCACAGTACACTTAGCAATAGGAAAGTCACCCTCTTTTAAAGCTAATGTGCGAATTTCAGAATTGCCTGAATATATTCTGGGGATAGATATTCTTACAGGAAAGTCATTACAAACAAAATGGGAAACATTTTCTTTTGAGATTCGTAACTTAATGTGTAGAGTAGTTAAAGTAATATTAAGAGGAAAGGCAAAATGGACCCCTTTAGAAATTCCAGTACCTGACACACCTGTAAATTTAAAAACGTATCGTTTGCCAGGAGGTTTGCAAGAAATAGGAGAAACAATGGAAGAGTTATTGCGGGTAGGAATTATTCAACCTGCAGTTAGCCCTTTCAATTCTCCTGTGTGGCCAGTCAGAAAACCGGATGGTTCATGGAGAATGGCAATAGATTACAGAGGTCTAAATGCTAAAGCACCGCAATTGACTGCTGCAGTTCCTGATATTGTTACCATCATAGAAGACATCATGGCTAATGCAGGAGAGTGGCATGCTGTCATTGACCTGGCTAATGCTTTTTTCTCTATTCCAATTGCAACTCAAAGTCAAGATCAGTTTGCATTTACCTGGAAGGACAGATAGTACACTTTTCAAGTACTGCCACAGGGATACCTACACAGCCCTATACTAAGCCATGGACTTGTAGCAAGAGACCTGGCTACCTGCCCAGATTTGGAAACGGTACGATGTTTCCATTATGTGGATGATATAATGTTAACTGGGGATGAATCATCAGTAACAAATGCATTGCCTGCTTTAATAACTCACATGGAGAGCAGAGGATGGGCCATAAATAAAGACAAAATCCAAGGACCCACCAGAGAAGTTAAATTTCTGGGCATGATGTGGTTTGGACCAGAAAAACGAGTGCCCCAAAAAGTAATTGACTCTTTGTATAAGTTACATGCACCAACTAATAAAAAAGAAGCTCAGTCCTTTGTGGGACTAATGGGTTTTTGGAGAGCTTTTGTGCCACATTTGGGACTAATGTTAAGACCAATACATGATGTTGTCAAGAAAAAGGCACGGTTTGAATAGACAGAAAAACAACAAGCTGCTTTTGAGGCAGCTAAAGAAGCTTTAGTCCAACACCAAGGACTGGGACCTTTAAAAGCTAATTTGTGTTTTGAACTTGAGACCACAGAACAGAACAATATTGCTACGTGGAGCTTGTGGCAAAAGCACGGCAGTAAACGTGTCCCCATAGGCTTTTGGAGCCGACAGCTGACAGGATCACAGACTAAATATACACCACTTGAAAAGCAGCTCCTTACAGCATACTGGGCCCTTTTGCACACTGAGAGACAGACGGGTCCTGCTCCAGTAAAGCTACGCACTAACTTGCCTATTGCTGGGTGGGTTAGTGACAATGATTTGGGAGCGAGAGCAGGCGCTGCCCAAAATCAAACTTTATGCTAATGGAAATGGTATTTGCAAGCAAGAGCATACTTTGAAGGAAAAGACACGAGAGCGTTACAAGGGGCCATGGCAAGAGCTGTGATATGAGGATCCAGATGACATACCACCTGTTCTGCCTGTAGTGGAGTCGCCCTTTAAAGAAGCACCAGCATACGATCATTTGACACCAGAGCAACAGGAGAACAGCTGGTTCACAGACGGATTAGCAACTGTGGAAGGAGGAAAAAGGCTTTGGAGAGCAGTAGCTTATCAACCTCACACTGAGACCATCCTTCATCAACAGGGGGAAGGTAAATCAAGCCAATGGGCTGAACTTATTGCTGTTGTTATGGCATTAACAGAAAATCAAAGCTTCCCTATTGTTGTTTATACGGATAGCTGGGCAGTTTTTCAAGGACTAACTGTTTGGATAACCATGTGGAAAAGGGCTGCTTGGACTATTCATGGGAGAGAACTATGGGGTGGCACAGAATTGTGGGAGCAGCTTTGGACAATGGGCACAAGAGGGGATACTCTCATTGGTCATGTAGATGCCCATGCCCCACTGATGACCCTTGAAAGGATTTATAACCAACAAGCTGATATAATAGCTGCTGTTCGAGAATTCAAATGGGAAGAAGCCTATACAGAGGATGATGACCTGTGCCTCTATGCTGAAGAAAACGTAATATCATCAGCAAGGTGGGCTCATGAAACTTCAGGACATATGGGAGCGGAAAAAACATATCAATGTTGTCATCAGCAATGTATACCAGTCACTAATGATATTGTTAAACAAATAGTGAACAATTGCTCTACATGTACAGAAGTAAAACAATGGCCCCTACAGAAGAAGGCAACTGGTAAACTGAAGAGGGGAATTGGACCAGGACAAATTTGGCAAGTGGACTACATTGGGCCACTGCCACGAGAAAATAAATAACTGTATGCCTTAACTGCAGTAGATTCTGGACTTTTACAAGCTTATCTATCAATAAGAGCTGACCAAAAAGCTACACTTAATGGACTAAGCCATTTATTCCAAGCATATGGAGTGCCCGAAGAAAAGCAACGTGATCAAGGAAGCCACTTTGCTGGGCGAGACGTACAAGAGTGGGCTCAAGGAGCTGGAATCCAGTAGACTTTACATATCCCTTATCACTCACAGGCAGCAGGACTTATTGAGAGAATGAATGGCCTTTTGAAAGAACAAGTTAAAAAACTAACTGGGCATACTCATCTTAAAGGCCGGACTAAAGTTTTAAAGCAAGCCTTATTTAACCTCAATAATCGTCCGTTGGCTGGGTCCACACCATTTATGAGACATCAAAATGTCGGAGGAAAGCCACCTGTGTGTGCCCTCCGCCTGACAACAATTAGCCCTCTGGCAAACAATGAATTAACTCCCACAGTGTTATTGGTTAGGGCACCTAAGTCACTCATAATCAAGTTAAACTCATCAGAAAAACTGAGTTTAGGAATAACAGGTCAGTGGACAAAGGAATGGGAGGTTAGAATAAATGTTGAAATGCTTGTAACAATTGTATGCCTAACAGAGACATTAGATATCTGTTTAAATGAATGGTATTTAGTATTGGCAAATCAAGGCAGTCAAGACATATGTATAGCTGAAGGACAGGCCATATGTGAACTGCACATAGAAAAAGTAACACCTGTTTTAGTCGGTATTGAACAGTTTAAATGAGAAATTGAAGGGAAGGTATGGGTATTAACTCCAGGGCAAAAGCCTAGGGCAGGAGAAATAATAGCTGCAGGACCAGGAGACACTAGAATGGTTCTTTTAACGGGCTCTCAGTCGCCCCTCTGCTTTCCCTTACACAGATTATCCTCACGTGTGGAGTAATCAGAACAGACGGTTTATGGACCGGATGGAGCCGATGCACCCCCTACAATAAAGTTTTTTGGGCTGCTGATACGCCAGGAACAGAAAAGTATGTGACACGGAACTTCACACTCACCAAGAACTGTACCTGGCAGTTACGAGACAAGATACCTACGACTCCGTTTTCCATGAAACTGGAATATCCTGAACTGTTACCTTTACCTGTTATGACTTATGAAGACACTGAAATAACTGTGACCGTGCATAATAATGTATCTGTCTGGTTGGCTATGATAAATTGTAAACCTGACTCTAATAGAGTATCATGTTGGACAATTGAAGGGGGCTAACAACTGACTGCAATATCAACACCCGAGAATGATGTAATATTATATGTGTTTAAAAAGGAATCAACAACAAATGTAAATGTACCAGTAATGTTATGGGAAATTCAAAAGACTAGAAGAGGGAATGGTTATCCATTTGATGCAACACTACTCAGGCAAATGAAAGGTTGTAAAAAAGCTAGAATAGCACATAAAAAAATTACTGTAGCACTTGACATTAATGTTAGTGGGTTTGATATAAAACTTTATGATTTTCCATAAGGAGAAAATATAGTACCACGCAGTACAGATGCAACATATAATTGTAGAAACATACAATCTTTATGGCCTCCTCATAAGGTAGAAATAAACAAAGGCCACAGCAAGACATTTGGGGAGCTATAGGAAATGGTTTAGGAGTAGGAGGTTTAGGTCTAGGGTCTCTTAATACTGCTGATACAGCAGCACTATATAACAAAATATCTATTGGTGTAAAACAAGCCAACAGTTTGCAAACTTTGGCTCATTGGGGGCCAGAGTTGGCAGACAAACATTTACAGGAGTTGCTTTTATGGAAGACCCACCGTGGGTCCTTATGGACTGGTTTGTAAAGCCAATGGGCCATAGATGTAGAATGTAGATGTAGAATCTGCATGTTATTTTAAAACAGATTACTGCTTTACAGCAGTATTTAAATTTTAAGACAAATTGGGGATTCAAAGACCCCCAAAACTGGAGAAAGGAATTAAAATTACCATTAGACTGGTGGTTGCAGCCAAAGTCCTTCATGTGTGAAGAATCAATATGCCAAGCTGTATTTCAGGTAGCAACCACTGCTGAAGATGACAATGTTTGGTGTCCGTTTCATGTTCTGCCTGTTTTACTAGGAGGAACATGGTGGGCACCCATTGTAGATAGAAAATGGATAGACATGAATAATAATACTGTTGAACCTGCCTTTTGTTATAACTGGCAAGAAGGGTTCATATGTCAAAGGGTGGGTACATTGCCACACCCCTGTTTGTATCCTTTAGCTGGAGACTGTTATTGGTGCCAAATAGCAGTAAATTCCATTGAAGTGTTTCAAACTGATACCACTTCTGCATGTGCAGTGACAATAAATAACAACTTGGAGTGATGGTACCCATTACAAGGGCCCAGGGGTATCCTGTCGCACCAATGTTAGTACCATACAAGATGACTATTATGGAAGGACTTTCATTTTAACTACATGGGAGGATATACATTGGGAAGCAGAAGCTAACCCATTCCTCCATTTACAATTTGCCTATGAGATAGAATTACCTAAATATAAAGCGATTTTAGAGCATACTAAACAATATGAACATCTTTTTAATGTAACGTTACAAAAAGCAAGGGACCAACTAGTAAGATTAAAAACTGATGAAAAGAAAGTAATTACCTCTGCAGAAGAAATTGAAGAAATATCCACACACCACTGGTGGGATTGTTTCACTAAGTGGTCACCATCTAGTAACACTATTTTAAATGTACTTGTTCATCCAATTGTACTGTTAATTATTATTATAATTTTCACCATTACAAATATTTACCTACACTTGCGTATTAGACGGAGTGAAGCAGGAGCTAGATCGGCACTACACCCCACGTCTTTACAAGCATTCTTGAGGAACTGTTTACATTGTGAAGGGGGATTGAGTACCTTTTGCTTTGTGGATAAGATCCTCAGGAATTGTTTTGTCACAGATCCAGTGACAAAGGGTGGTTTGTTATAATATTAAGATTAATGTCACTGTCTCTGTTCAGACACTTTTAAAATGTATTTTTCGTTCCTTTTCTGTGTACATGCAGAGCTGAGCCAGATTTAGCAAAGAGTGTCAGCATTCAGAATTGCTGGGCCAAGCATAGGATAAGACAGACAGGGACAGCTGGAGGAATGTGTCGTCAGCCTGAAGAGAACTGTGTGTTATTTGAACCTGCTGTCTGATGTAAGCACAAAATCTTTTTTCCTTGTTTGGAATTGGGCTATGTGCCATCTGGGGGCTTGCACGTGAAGAAAGCAGTATAAAACAGCTTGGAGAATTGCCAAACGCTGGGAAACTTGATGGACGGACTAAAAACTATGTCAAATTGGTCCTGAAAATCCTTCCTGCGCCGCGATGATGACTGCATACTCCACACGCAAGGCCCCCACCCTTGAACTGAGTACTGCTGTTTGTTTCCTCCGTCTGATATGCAGCATAAGCCGATATTAAACAAAGCTGTTTTATTCTATTTCTCTTATGTAATTTTGTCACCGCCATATTGCTAAGGGAGGGATAACACCTTTTTAATTTATAATTATTTAAATTCAGGTTAATTAAGACGGCGCAATTGAAAAGAACATATTTCCGAGGAGCTAAAGCCTTCAATCGGAAGACAATGATGAGAGTGTTATATTTGGCAGAATCAAGCTTGTTCTTGTCCAGAACCATCTTGATGTTTACTTCATCAGTGATAAGTATAATTCAGTGATCAGTGTATTAACTGTCTGAGTTCTGTGACACATAGTCTAAAATGGGCTTGTGTTAAGCAAGAAGTCTTGGTAGACTACTATCCTTTTCCTGTATACAGAGTGTTTGACTTGTCATTAATAGTTCTCCATCATGCTCTTCTTTCCTTGCAGATGTCCAACCTAAGTGAAGAGATTGGGGCAGTTATTACAGCTACCTTACCAAATGTCCCACCTGAAACTTAATTAGAGTAGAGTACAAAGTAAATTAGACCTTCTGTTTGTAAAAGAAGAGGACCTTTTAGATCACCTAAAACCCATTCAATGCTGCAAGCTTCTCATCACATGCAGTATAAATTATAACAACATAAGTAAATTTACCTTATGAATTGACAGTTTAATAGTTTTTATACTAGGATGCAGGAAAGGAAACTGACTACCGTCTAGAGAATTCACCATCACCAGTACTAAGCTCTTTAAACAGCTGCAGGTCACCACCATCAACAAGCAATAATTGGACCAAAACATTTGAGGTTCCCTGGGAGAGGATGCCTGTGGATTTACGACTAGCAGTGACAAATAAGAAAAGGCCATCGCCTGCAGATCACTGACATCTCATCCGCATTGTAGTTGATGAAATGAGGAAATATGACCTAAATCCTACCAGATCTCTGAGCCTAATTGTTGCACAAAAGATTGTTTGGCAATACCCTAAATTTTTTGCAGATGTACTGCATGATGGGGAATAAGAAATATGTAGTGATTATTCCTCACTTCTTTCTCAACTTAAGAACCACATCAAACACTTAAACAGAAATAACACATTGGCATGTCAAAAAAAAGGGATAAGGGGCAGTTCTACTGAAGCAAACACTCTAGTGGCAAGAGGACCAACGGACAGCTATGGCTATGTCAGGTGGCAGCCTAATGCTCTTCCATTAGGTGAAAATGAAAAAGCCTGGAAGAAAAACACCAAGAGACGAGAAGTCTCTACTTATGTGAGGGAATATCTGGGGCAGACAGAGAGTGGTGGCTAATCTGATGGAGGTCACCTAAGTTATTCAGTGCAGGGAGATTAAATGCCACACCTGCTCCCTCCATATCAGAACTTAAGAAGAGGCGGACATTTTTTTTGTCCAAAATTACCTTTACAGCCACTTCCAATTATTGACAGATGTTCTAATTTTGCGTAAGATGGATCAGTCTTTCCTTGAAAAGGGAAAGACAATTGTTGAGTATTTCTTAGCCAATGCAACAAATGATGTAAAGACCATCCTCTCTCAAGGTGAAGAAGGTGCATTGGCCCCCTATGTCATAATGCTGCTAATAGCATACTTTAAGGAGAAGAGTGATGCACTTTTAATTCATGCTGATGTAAGTAAAAGTTATGATATGTGTTTCAGTGTTTGTTATTTGTCTTAATAATGGATTCTTAAGTAGTTTCTGTTTTGCAGGTTTCTGCTACTCCTGCTGTAATAGAAAAGACTCTCAGCCTACCAGAAATTCTACAACTGATTGTTGCTGGTATGTACCTACATTCCATTGTATAGTGCATTGGGCAATTTATAAAATAATTACTTATTATTAATTAATTACTGATTAATTCAATATATTGTTTAAATTTAAACATACTAACCATACTTTGAATATGAATAAAACCTAACTGTGATAATGTCAGTTTATGCTTTTTTTCCTTTTTATGGGTCCTCATTATTAAGTATGATTAAAAATGCAAAAATAAATGTATAATATGTGTTTCAGGTAACCCACTAATGACAGCACTGAAGTGGATGATGGTAAGCCTTGAGAGCCAGGTGGTGTGTGAGGGGCAAGGTCCACCCACCTCCTTTGTGAGTGGAAATGTAGCAGCCTTTTCATGGGTCTATAATTTTAACTTTTTTATATCAAGAAGAAGCTGCATTAACCCTTGAATTACAGTAAACCCTTTTCTTACTTTTTTGGTTTTTGTTTGGTTCAGCATATTGTGTGTTATGCTATTCTGATAGAACCTGCTTTTCTTGTCAAAAGACTTGTTCATAATAGCATGTTGACATGCATGAAATATAACTTGTTTGGGAAATTATAATGACAGCATCATTACGCAAATGCATTTTATCTGTAATTTATCAATTCCACACAACAGTGTTTTTGTATTTATTGGATTTCATATTTGTTTGAATTTGCAAATAGGTGTTTTCTGGGAATCGATCCAGAAAAACGTTCCAAAGCCTGCCATGGAAAAGTTGTCAGCAAGCTATCAGGAAGGGTGATCCAAAAAACGTCTGCATCCCTTAATCCACGTGTGTGGTCTCGTCTCAGAAATCTTGCAGATTTCAAATTGAGTGCAGTGTAAGAATGGTAAGCATTGTTTCTGTATAGCAAAGAATAGCAAAAAGAAAGACCCCATTGTCAGCTCTAAAACTTTAAATTAACAAATTTCACTTAAGATTGAGTGAGGGAATGCCATTTTTGAAAAGATTGCTATTGTTGTCCAGGTGAAAAAAATAAGTTCACTAGCTTGTCTCTATTTAGTGTATTCTTTTCCCTTCATACTTTTTAACTGAAGTCGTTTTTGAGTTCTTACTGTTTTACTATTCTCTACAAAAGACTGAAAAAATATTACTTTTTCTAAGCTTGTTTTTTTTTTTTTTTTAATAGTGATGTTTGCACATGCATATGCAATAAACCCTGTTTCTTAGGGTCACAGTAATGTAGTAATCTTTGGGGTCATAGGGTGTTGAGCACAGGACAACCTGGAAAATTCATAACAGGACACACACAAATAGACAGACACTCAGTCACACACACAGCCAGTTTACCATCTGCAATTCACCTACATCTATGTCTTTGGATTGTGGAAAGAAACTCATGCAAGAACAAGGAGAACATTAAAAAAACTCCACCCAGACCAGACTTTAGCCATAAACTCTGGCACTGAGAAGCATGAGTGCTAAACAATACGCTGCTGACCCAGGGATTTTCTGAATCTAAAATATTAGTATTGATTATTGTTCTGCTTCTATTACTTTCACACATAGAAATGTCCTATGAAAAGTGTTCCCTAATAATGGAATACAAATAGCCAAATGATTGTTATGTGTCTGATCTTTGTTCAGGCCACTTGCTAAATTAACATTATGGAATACTAAGTGCTGTATACATTTCATAGAATGTTTTGAAAGCAGTAATAACTTTAAAAGGACAAAGGGAAAAAGTTGGCACACAAACTGAATAAAAGGGGTTTAACTGGAGCCAGTGCATGGGGAAGAGGACCACACCAACATGCAGTTACAAACCAACAGAGTCACAGAGCAGTCTAAAATATGTCATGTTTTTAAATGTTCTTCTTGTGAATGTAATCAAAACCTTGTAATCTGCAGGTCTACTGAGTCATTTCAGAGGAAGGAAGACCTTTTCTGTATTCGGTGACAATATCGATCTTAATGTTGAGGAAAATGTTATTTTTCTGCAGACATTATATATATTTGTTCTTAGTTTTATTCATATTCTACTAATTATAAAAAAATCATTCTAAATTTTTTTTTGCACACCTGCTAGCATGTTGTCCAGTCATGTTTTTATTTTCTAGAAACTGTATATGGAAACATACATTAATATGAGACTGGACAGAATTTGGGTTGCTTTAATTTATTATTGGTTACTCATTTCTTAAGTATTACTAAATTATTTGGTTTTTTTTTGTTTTTCGCACAATATAGAATTAAGACATTGTCCAGTCATGTTTCGTGTCTCTTCTTTTTTTTAACTATTATTTCTTTATATTTTTAAAGCTTAATTTGAAATTATATCAGATTTGGCCAAATGTGAATTGCTTTATTTTAATATTATTTTTGTAATGTTCTTTTTTTATTGTTTTTGTACAAATTGCAAAGTACATTGCTTGCACATTGTCTTGCAAGAGTTTGTGTTTTTTATATTGTGAAATATTATTTATTTATGTTCTGAAAACAACATGGGATTAGACTGCAATGTTTCATTTTATTATTATGGGTTATTTTTAAGACACTGTTTTCTGCTGTGGAAAACTGATAAAAAAGAAAAACAACTGTAATGGATTGTCATTTCAAATTAAAGCACCCAGGTATAATGTTTTAAGAGTATTTTACAGTAAATTACTGGAGGTATAATTGTTTGTTTACAGTTGTTTACTGTACAGTGATCCCTCCTCCTCCTCCTCCTCCCCTCCTGCATTCCAGAACCCCCCGCAAAAGGTGAAAATCCATGAAGTAAAAACCATATGTTTATATGGTTATTTTTATATTGTCGCACTTGGGTCACAGATTTGCACAGAAGCACAGGAGCTTGTAGAGACAGGAACTTTATTAAAACACTGCAAACAGACATTTGTCTCTATTTCAAAAGTTTAAACGTGCTCCATGAGAAGACAGAGATGACAGTTCCGTCTAACAATTAAAAGTATCCAAACATATCTTCCTTTTCAAAGGAGTGCATGTCAGGAGCAGAGAATGTCAGAGAGAGAGAGAGGGAGAGAAAAGCAAACAATCAAAAAATCAATAGGTGCTGTTCGGGCTTTTAAGTATGCGAAGCACCTCTGCTGCCAATAAGTTACTGTAAAATCTACAGTGTAATTTTTTACAGTGTTTGCTTCACAACCTGATAAAAACTCTTCTGCTAAAATTCCTTGTCTCCATATCTTATTATAGTATTTCCTTTCAAGCATATGCTTAATTGTTTAACAAACCATATTCTACCATGTATCAGTATTTCCCACACTGGTTATTGCTAATTATATCTCTGACATATAACATCATTGAACAGCACACTCTTAACAGTCTCTTTCTTCCTACTGAAATTGTTATAATACCTTCATGTTTACCACTGTCTCTCAAATTATTCTTCCTTTGTATCATCTAAAATATACACCTTTGGAAAAAACATCTAAATATTCTGCCTACATCACATTCTCTATGATTACTCTGACCGACTGAATGCCATATAGGCATTTACTTCTTCATTCTCCATATATTAATGTTATATAATATTCCAAGTCTATGGAACACTCAAAAGAAAAATGTTCATACGACCTGTTTCCCAAAAAAGAAAAATATTTTTCCTGTTAGAGCATCATTTGTTATTTTGTTGTTTATTTTTACCAAGGTCTATATTTTCATGACATACATTAATCCCCACTGTATGGGGTAGGTCAGGGTTATGATAATTTCCAATAAAATCTTTGGATATATGCCATTCACCACTCTCAGGTAGAGACACATATAACAAACGCAACCCATATTACACATCTATCCTTTACACTTACTAAATCATAGTTTTTAAAATGATTTCTTCTACAATTACTCCAAATCATTGTCACAGGAGGCTGGGGGTCAGACCCAGCCGGGACGCCTGGAAGGACCATGAGCCACGAGTGGGCAACCGCCGTGGATGATGAGGGGACCACAGGGATGAAGCAAAGAGGCTCAAACCCACTGGGGCCCGTGGCCACCACCAGGGTGCGCCCCAAGCGTCGTGGAGCCCGGGGGTTCGACAGGACTGGGCCCTGGACGAGCATGATTTAAACCCACTTCATGGGAGACCTGCCCTCATAGGAAGAGCCACTGCACCTGACGGGTCTCCGCTGGTGATGGGGCAGTGTCACAGGAGGCTGGGGGTCAGACCCAGCCGGGACGCCTGGAAGGACCGGGAGGTGGTCTATACGTCCCCCGGGCCATGAGTGGGCAAACGCCCTGGATGATGAGGGGACCACAGGGACGGAGCAAGGAGGCTCAAACCCACTGGGGCCCATGGCCACTGCCAGGGGGCGCCCCGAGCGTCATGGAGCGTGGGAGATTGACACTTCCGCCACACCTGGGAAGGTGGAGGAAGGACCTTCCAGGGACGCCCAGAGTGCTTTCGGGTGCAAGGGCAGCCGGAAGAACGTCATCAAGCACCTAGAGCACATCCGGGTGGAAATAAAAAGGGACGCCTCCATACAGTCGGGTAGCTAGAGTAGGGAGCGGGAGCAGGACGAAGCTCCCATGAGGAGAGGAAAGGCAGCCCACGGACATGAGAGAAAGGCCTGTGTTGAGGGTGATTGGTGCTGGGAGCACTGTGTGCTGTGTGAAACTTTTTTTATTAATAAACATGTGTTTTTGTAAAGTGCTGGTGTTTATCTGATGGTGTTCGGACCCATGCTCACAGCATCTATTATCACAATTCCCCATTAACTACTATGTACATTAAAATCACCACTACAATGGCCTTATCAATTACTCCACAGACAATTTTTATAGAAAGCATTACACATTACACAGATTTATTCCTCCCATTAATTTACACTGTCCACTACTAAACATTGACATTCACAGGGAAAGAAAAATATATCATATGCCAAGTTACACATTTACTCTTAACTTTCTGTCACATCTCATTACCTCATAACCTAGAATCTTAAAAGACAAGTACTTTTGTAATATGTATCCCATGCACTAAAAATGTCAGGAAATATGACTCAGTTCTGAAATATATAATTGTTTAATTAGGGTGTATTTTCTATCATACAACTAACACTTCATTGTACAAATAATAAGTTAAATTTCAAGGTGTATTCTTTTATGAGTGTTAATCTTCCACTAAGTAACCATTTGCTTTAGATTAGATAAACTATATTAATCCCAAGGGGAAATTCGTTACAAATTCATTACCATAACTTCCCAAATGTTCTTGTCTTAGAAATTAATTTATTTGTTCTGCAGTTATCCTTAGCGGACATGAATGCATAACTGCAATATCCACCACTGTACACATAAAGATATGAAAATCTATTTTTTTAACAATCCATATATCTCTTGATTCTTCACATACTATTCATTTTGAACTTATATTATTTGCTAAACTTATAGTGTTTTCTAGAATTTTTTTCACTGGGAGTGCACTAAGACTTTTAATTTGCTTTTTTTTATAATTTGTAATATTTTAATCTTTTCAATTTGTTGGGTTTTGTTTAGTATAGGACAGCCTAAAATGCTGCACTATGAACATCTCACAATTGCAACATCAGCTCACATACTGTATCCTTACCCACAATTCTTGTATTCATGATTTCCCCCATTATTTGCTGATTTTATTTTCCCTTTACAATCCACAGCTAAGTTCCCAATACACTGGCATATAAAATGTTTCAAAGGATATGGACTTTATTCTTTAAATGAAAACCAAATAAATCCTAAATACATTTTCAATGGTAATATTTTATGTAAAAATGTTAATACTATCACATTTTCTCATACCAGCAGGCTCTTATCTCATATAACTACCTCCTTTTACTGTAAATTGTCTTAAATATCTTTCATGGAAACTCTTGTGGGCATACTAAAATAGTAGCTCATTTGATACCTCAAAGAACACTAACCTTACTCTGATCAAACGTCTTCTTTTTTAATATTTTTACTGTTTATAATCAGCACATTTTACCAATAGTTTACCACTAGAGAGGCATATATTTTTTTCATTAATTGCCTTTAAAATTTTGAATAGGTGGATATGTTCATATTTACCATGCATAACAGAAACCATCACCTTCACAGAAGACCCAACTCGTCCATTTCTGAACTTGATCCATCATTGCTCTTTTTTGTTTTAGTATGAGCTAACTACAATAAATTCCTTTATTTACTCTTCCCATCCAAACTTCCATCACCATGCATGGACTCTCCCTACTCCTTTCATTAGTCTTCAAATGCTAACAATACCAGAACAGGAGATCATCCATTTCAAAACTTGATTCATCATTGCTCGTTTTCTTTTTAGTATTAGTACAATCAATCCCACTATTAATCTCCCCCTCAATAAAGTAAATCAAAGCAATATGTACACTTCCATCACCATACATGGTCTTGGGCTGCTCTCTCTACTACTTTCTTTAGTCTTTAAACACTAACATACCAAAACAAACTCTGAAACAGTTAATTGAAAACAAGTATTCCCTATCTTCCAAGGCTATTGCAGACAATCACTGCTTACTATATCATTAAAGTCAGTGGAGAAATACATAAATATTCATCCATATTAATGGAGAGAAAGACAAAAAACAAGGTCATAATAGATAAAGAAAAAAGTGTCAGTGCTACATATAAAAAATAGTTACTTATGAGAAGGTTATTATGCTAAACTAATATGTGATTAACTAAAATGCATTTTTCAAGATACTTTGGTATCATCTATTACTGATTGACTTTAATTTTATACAATTTGTGATTATTATATTTAAAAGTTGTATTCATTAAGTAAATTTCATAACTAGCACAAACCATCTTTTCAGCAATAAAATGTTAGTTAAAACATTACTGTATACAACATTACCTTCACTTTCTTATCTAGAAATTGAAGGTTTCCATTTTTACAAATTTAAAACTATAATTTAATACTGAGATCAAATCAATGTCACACACAGACATTTATATACAGTGGTGTGAAAAACTATTTGCCCCCTTCCTGATTTCTTATTCTTTTGCATGTTTGTCACACAAAATGTTTCTGATCATCAAACACATTTAACCATTAGTCAAATATAACACAAGTAAACACAAAATGCAGTTTTTAAATGATGGTTTTTTATTATTTAGGGAGAAAAAAAATCCAAACCCTACATGGCCCTGTGTGAAAAAGTAATTGCCCCCTTGTTAAAAAATAACCTAACTGTGGTGTATCACACCTGAGTTCAATTTCCGTAGCCACCCCCAGGCCTGATTACTGCCACACCTGTTTCAATCAAGAAATCACTTAAATAGGAGCTGCCTGACACAGAGAAGTAGACCCAAAAGCACCTCAAAAGCTAGACATCATGCCAAGATCCAAGAAATTCAGGAACAAATGAGAACAGAAGTAATTGAGATCTATCAGTCTGGTAAAGGTTATAAAGCCATTTCTAAAGCTTTGGGACTCCAGCGAACCACAGTGAGAGCCATTATGCACAAATGGCAAAAACATGGAACAGTGGTGAACCTTCCCAGGAGTGGCCGGCCGACCAAAATTACCCCAAGAGCGCAGAGACGACTCATCCGAGAGGTCACAAAAGACCCCAGGACAACGTCTAAAGAACTGCAGGCCTCACTTGCCTCAATTAAGGTCAGTGTTCACGACTCCACCATAAGAAAGAGACTGGGCAAAAACGGCCTGCATGGCAGATGTCCAAGACGCAAACCACTGTTAAGCAAAAAGAACATTAGGGCTCGTCTCAATTTTGCTAAGAAACATCTCAATGATTGCCAAGACTTTTGGGAAAATACCTTGTGGACTGATGAGACAAAAGTTGAACTTTTTGGAAGGTAAATGTCCCGTTACATCTGGTGTAAAAGGAACACAGCATTTCAGAAAAAGAACATCATACCAACAGTAAAATATGGTGGTGGTAGTGTGATGGTCTGGGGTTGTTTTGCTGCTTCAGGACCTGGAAGGCTTGCTGTGATAGATGGAACCATGAATTCTACTGTCTACCAAAAAATCCTGAAGGAGAATGTCCGGCCATCTGTTCGTCAACTCAAGCTGAAGTGATCTTGGGTGCTGCAACAGGACAATGACCCAAAACACACCAGCAAATCCACCTCTGAATGGCTGAAGAAAAACAAAATGAAGACTTTGGAGTGGCCTAGTCAAAGTCCTGACCTGAATCCAATTGAGATGCTATGGCATGACCTTAAAAAGGCGGTTCATGCTAGAAAACCCTCAAATAAAGCTGAATTACAACAATTTTGCAAAGATGAGTGGGCCAAAATTCCTCCAGAGCGCTGTAAAAGACTCATTGCAAGTTATCGCAAACGCTTGATTGCAGTTATTGCTGCTAAGGGTGGCCCAACCAGTTATTAGGTTCAGGGGGCAATTACTTTTTCACACAGGGCCATGTACGTTTGGATTTTTTTTTCTCCCTAAATAATAAAAACCACCATTTACAAACTGCATTTTGTGTTTACTTGTGTCATATTTGACTAATGGTTAAATGTGTTTGATGATCAGAAACATTTTGTGTGACAAACATGCAAAAGAATAAGAAATCAGGAAGGGGGCAAATAGTTTTTCACACCACTGTACGTATATATATATATATATACTGTAATCTACTGTATATATAAACAGACACACACACAGTATATATTATATATATATATATATACAGTATATACACATACAGTCATATGAAAAAGTAGTATTTCAGCAGTGACATTAAGTTTATTGGATTAACAGAAAATATGCAATATGCATCATAACAAAATTAGACGTGCATAAATTTGGGCACCCTGACAGAGATATTACATCAATACTTAGTTGAGCCTCCTTTTGCAAATATAACTGCCTCTAGACACCTCTATAGCCTTTGGTGAGTGTCTGGATTCTGGATGGAGGTATTTTTGACCATTCCTCCATACAAAATTTCTCCAGTTCAGTTAAATTTGATGGCTGCAGAGCATGGACAGCCTGCTTCAAATCATCCCATAGATTTTCGATGATATTCAAGTCAGGGGACTGTGACGGCCATTCCAGAACATTGTTCTTCTCCCTCTGCATGAATACCTTTGTAGATTTCGAACTGTGTTTTGGGTAATTGTCTTGTTGGAATATCCAACCACTGCGTAATTTCAACTTTGTGACTGATGCTTGAATATTATCCTGAAGAATTTGTCGATATTGGGTTGAATTCATCCGACCCTCGACTTTAACAAGGGCCTCAGTCTCTGAACTAGCTACACAGCCCCACAGCATGATAGAACCTCCATCAAATTTGATAGTAGGTAGCAGGTGTTTTTCTTGGAATGCGGTGTTCTTCTTCTGCCATGCAAAGCGCTTTTTGTTATGACCATCCATTATCCATCCATTATCCACCGCTTATCCAAGGTCGGGTCACGGGGGCAGCAGCCTAAGCAGGGAAGCCCAGACCTCCCTCTCCCCGGGCACCTCCTCCAGCTCCTCTAGGAGGACCCCGAAGCGTTCCAAGGCCAGCCGGGAAATATAATCCCTCCAGCGTGTCCTGGGTCTGCCCCGTGGCCTTCTCCCAGTGGGGCATGCCCGGAACACCCCCCCCTAGGGAGGCATCCAGATGGCATCCTAACCAAATGCCCTTACCACCTCAACTGACTCCTCTCAATGCGAAGGAGCAGCGACTCTACTCCGAGTCTCTTCCGGATAACTGAACCCCTCACCCTATCTCTAAGGGAAAGTTCAGCCACCCTGCGGAGAAAACTCATTTTGGCCGCTTGTATCCGCGATCTTGCTCTTTCTGTCACTACCCAAAGCTCGTGGCCATAGGTGAGGGTAGGAACGTAGATCGACTGGTAAATCGACAGCCTCGCCTTTTGGCTCAGCTCTCTCTTCACCACTCTTCTCTTCTGTTATGACCAAATAACTCAATTTTTGTCTCATCAGTCCAAAGCACTTTGTTCCAAAATCTGGCTTGTCTAAATGAGCATTTGCATACAACAAGTGATTCTGTTTGTGGTGTGAGTGCAGAAGGGGCTTCTTTCTCATCACCCTGTCATACAGATGTTCTTCGTGCAAATTGTGCTGAATTATAGAACGATGTACAGATACACCATCTACAGCAAGATGTTCTTGCAGGTCTTTGGAGGTGATCTGTGGGTTGTTTGTAACCATTCTCACAATCCTGCGCATATGCTGCTCCTGTATTTTTCTTGGCCTGCCAGACCTGGGTTTAACAGCAACTGTGCCTGTGGCCTTCCATTTCCTGATTACATTCCTTACAGTTGAAACTGACAGTTTAAACCACTGAGACAGCTTTTTGTAGCCTTCCCCTAAACCATGATACTGAAAAATCTTTGTTTTCAGATCTTTTGAGAGTTCCTTTGAGGATCCCATGCTGTGACTCTTCAGAGGAGAGTCAAAGGGAAGCACAACTTGCAATTGACCACCTTAAATACATTTTCTCATGATTGGACACACCTGTCTATGAAGTTCAAGGTTTAATGAGCTAATCCAACCAATTTGGTGTTGCAAGTAATCAGTATTGAGCAGTTACATGCATTCAAATCAGCAAAATTACAAGGGGACCCAAATTTTTGCACTGCCAGTTTTTCACATTTGATTTGACTTCATACAACTAAATACTGTTTCACTATAAATCTTTGTTTGGAAAACACCCCAGTACTCAGATGTTCCTAGGAAATGAAAGACATACCACTGTTATCTTTTTTTGTTGAAAGTAAATTATTATGCAGTCTGAGAGGGGTTCCCAAACTTTTTCATATGACTGTATATACATATATAATATTAAATTACTATCAATTAATCTTTCTGAGGCGGTTTTGGGTTTTTTTTTCATACTGTATACCAATTCAATTTCTTAAGTGAAGCTTTTTGTCAGAAACAGAAAATGGAATGAAATACAATTCATGTTACTTACTTTCATTCAAAGTACTGCTTCTTTATACAAAAACACAAAACAAATGACAAACATTAGTGTAAGTGGTCTGTCAGCCCTGTCAAACACATGATTAAAAATAAACCATTACCAGCAGAAGCCCCCCTCCTGTTTTGACAGCTTGTGTCACGGAGTGGTACATTTTACAAACAAAGAAAATAGAAGCTGTCAAATCAGTAAATATCAATTTTCTGCCTAGCACAGTTGTAGGAAAGTGTGTGAAAAAATAAATGCTTGTGCACTGCATGAAATCAAAAATTGCTTAGCAACTTTATACATCACAACAAACTGAAAAGGCTGTACGTGGTTTATCTCTATTCCCAGTTTCAAACTGTAAAAAGCTCACCTCGAGCTGATGTAAAATTAATCAGTTCACTTTCAGTTCAATTCAAACTACTCATATTAGGCAAACTTCCACTTACAGTATATTACTAGTACACCTATATGTGTGGTGAAAAAGTATTTGACCTCTCTATTGCCGAAAATTTTGATGGTGAATACTCCACACAAAATCTAATATTAGATAAAGGGCACCTGAGTAAACAAATTAAACTTTTTTTTGTTTTTACTAATGTAATTTATTGAATGAACACTATTTCACAACACCAACTGACACTGTCTGCCAACAGTTGCCCCTTCAAATTTAATAATTAAATGTGCAACCATTAGCTGAAATAATTACAACCAAAACAATGTAAGTCTTTAAAATTGCTTATGAGGTTTTTTAGCTTATTCTTACTTGAACAAGTGTTTTACCTAAGTAACACTGCTAGGTTTTTGAGCATGAAATGTTAATTCAGGTTTGAGTAAATCATCCATCCATCCATCCTCTTCCGCTTATCCGAGGTCGGGTCGCAGGGGGCAGCAGCTTGAGCAGAGATGCCCAGACTTCCCTCTCCCCGGCCACTTCTTCTAGCTCTTCCGGGGGAATCCCAAGGCGTTCCCAGGCCAGCCGGGAGACATAGTCCCTCCAGCGTATCCTGGGTCTTCTCAGGGGCCTCCTGCCGGTTGGACGTGCCCGGAACACCTCATCAGGGAGGCGTCCAGGAGGCATCCTGATCACATGCCCGAGCCACCTCATCTGACTCCTCTCGATGCGGAGGAGCAGCGGCTCTACTCTGAGCCCCTCCCGGATGATTGAGCTTCTCACCCTATCTTTAAGGGAGAGCCCAGACACCCTGCGGAGAAAACTCATTTCAGCCGCTTGTATTCGTGATCTTGTTCTTTCGGTCATTACCCATAGCTCATGCCCATAGGTGAGGGTAGGACCATAGATCGACTGGTAAATTGAGAGCTTTGCCTTATGGCTCAGCTCCTTTTTCACCACGACAGACTGATGCAGAGCCCGCATCACTGCAGACGCCGCACCGATCCGCCTGTCAATCTCATGCTCCATTCTTCCCTCACTCGTGAACAAGACCCCAAGATACTTGAACTCCTCCACTTGGGGCAGGATCTCGCTCCCAACCCTGAGAGGGCACTCCACCCTTTTCTGGCTGAGGACCATGGTCTCGGATTTGGAGGTGCTGATTCCCATCCCAGCCGCTTCACACTCAGCTGCGAACCGATCCAGAGAGAGCTGAAGATCACAGCCTGATGAAGCAAACAGGACAACATCATCTGCAAAAAGCAGTGACCCAATCCTGAGTCCACCAAGCTGGACCCTCTCAACACCCTGGCTGCGCCTAGAAATTCTGTCCATAAAAGTTATGAACAGAATCGGTGACAAAGGGCAGCCCTGGCGGAGTCCAACTCTCACTGGAAACGGGTTCGACTTACTGCTGGCAATGCAGACCAAGCTCTGGCACCGATCGTACAGGGACCGAACAGCTCTTATCAAGGGGTACGGTACCCCTACTCTCGGAGCACCCCCCACAGGATTCCCCGAGGGACACGGTCGAACGCCTTTTCCAAGTCCACAAAACACATGTAGACTGGTTGGGTGAACTCCCATGCACCCTCCAGGACCCTGCTAAGGGTGTAGAGCTGGTCCACTGTTCCACGACCAGGACGAAAACCACACTGTTCCTCCTGAATCTGAGGTTCGACTATCCGACGGACCCTCCTCTCCAGAACCCCCGAATAGACTTTTCCAGGGAGGCTGAGGAGTGTGATCCCTCTGTAGTTGGAACACACCCTCCGGTCCCCCTTCTTAAAGAGGGGGACCACCACCCCAGTCTGCCAATCCACAGGCACTGTCCCTGATATCCATGCGATGTTGCAGAGACGTGTCAACCAATACAGCCCTACAACATCCAGAGCCTTGAGGAACTCCGGGCATATCTCATCCACCCCGGGGCCCTGCCACCAAGGAGTTTTTTGACCACCTCGGTGACCTCAGTCCCCCAGGCTCTGCTTCCTCATTGGAAGGCATGTTAGTGGGATTGAGGAGGTCTTCGAAGTACTCCCCCCACCGACCCACAACGTCCCGAGTCGAGGTCAGCAGCGCACCATCCCCAACATACACAGTGTTGACACTGCACTGCTTCCCCCTCCTGAGACGCCGGACGGTGGACCAGAATCTCCTCGAAGCCGTCTGAAAGTCGTTCTCCATGGCCTCCCCAAACTCCTCCCATGCCAGAGTTTTTGCCTCAGCAACCACCGAAGCCGCATTCCGCTTGGCCTGCCGGTACCTATCAGCTGTGCGTCGAGGTGAGCCCGACTATATCGAGCTGGAACCTCTCGACCTCGCACACTAGCTCAGGCTCCTTCCCCTTCAGAGAGGTGACATTCCACGTCCCAAGAGCCAGCTTCTGTAGCCGAGGATCGGACCACCAAGGTCCCCGCCTTCAGCCACTACCCAACTCATACTGCACCCGACCTCCTTGGCCCCCTCCCATAGGTGGTGAGCCCATGGGAAGGGGGAGCCACGTTGCCTCTTCGGGCTGTGCCCGGCCAAGCCCCATGGGTGCAAGCCCGGCCACCAGGCGCTCGCCATCGAGCCCCACCTCCAGGCCTGGCTCCAGAGGGGGACCCCAGTGACCCGCATCCGGGCGAGGGAAAACGCTGTCCAAATTTTGTTTTCATCATGGAGGTTTTGTCTCATCCCTCACCTAGGACCAGTTTGCCTTGGGTGGCCCTACCAGGGGCATAAAGCCCTGGACAACAGAGCTCCTAGGATCATTGGGACACGCAAATCCCCTCCACCACGATAAGGTGGCAGTTGAGTAAATCAATTCAGTTGGTTTTAGGTTTGGACTTTAACAAGGCCAGTCCAAAAAATGTAACTTTGAAACAGCCATTCTGATGTTGACTGTTCTGTGTTGAATCATTGTCTTACTGCATGACTCAGCTATACTGCATATTATATGATTACCAGTAACGGTGCACTGGACAATAACGTGCAGTGAATACACTTGACTTGAGCATTCATAGTTTTCATCCTCTTTCTCTGTACATTTAGCATTCGTTTTGCTCAGAGGTTGATGCGCTTGCTGCTTCCTGAGCAGCTATTCTTTTCTCCACCCTAGCAGCCCCTTCTTCTCTTCTTTCGTCAGCATCTTTTCATGTTAAAACTGATTGAGTCAGTGTTTGTGTTGCAATTACTTAGTACATTTTCTTTCATTTTTCACTTAAGCTGGCACTTAAGTCTTCAATCTGCTTCAAGAATGATTCAAGATGTAAAGAGATAGGGGAAGTGATGGTGAAGGTGGTAGGGATGAGAATGGTGCCCGTACGCAAGCACCACACGGCCGTCCTGCTGGCCGCTGCTGAGAGTTGATTTTACAATAAAATAAAATAAAAATAAAAAGAGGAATAACTTTGGAAGTCAATAATCACCCCAAAAGTAGACGTCACGTAGTATACAGGTATGTGTACCAAATTTCAGGTCAATAGGTCAAACAGTTTGCGAGCTACAGGTGATTTAAAATCCTGGACAGACAAACGAACAGCCATTGTAGCGTATTATATATAAAGGTATATATTACAGAATTATAACAAGCTTTATAATGCACTGGTGAGGCCTCATTTATTTTAAAGTGAGTTCATCAAGAATACAGGGACACAGTTGGAAACTTGTTAAGGGTAAATTTTGCACAAATATTAGGAAGTTTTTCTTTACACAGAGAACCGTAGACACTTGGAATAAGCTACCAAGTAGCGTGGTAGACAGTAAGACCTTAGGGACTTTCAAAACTAGACACAATGTTTTTTAGAATTAAGTGAACAGGACTGGCAAACTTTGTCGGGCTGAATGGCATGTTCGCGTCTAGATTGTTTTAATGTTCTAAAATTCATCTGGTAGATGTATTGTCCTTAAGAATTTTATCATACATGGACAATGCAAGCATTTGAGGACATTAAGTAGAAAATTTTAAATGGTGTTATACATTTACTCCTGTTCCCTTTATCTGATATTACATTTTGTATAAAGGTTTGAAGCCATTCATTGTGACAAAAACAGACAATTTCAGGAAGATATTTTTCACAGCACTATTTGATATATTCAAAAGTAATTTAAAAAGATACAGTAAAAGTGCATCTCCTCAAAAATTAAAAGAACTCTGAATTACATGGACTGGCTTAGGCACTACAATTAAACCGCTAATTACAACTTGAAGCCACTGTATATCCCCAATGTATTTTTCATTATAAATGTTGTAATGCCTTTACACCTGTTACAGATCGACTCTTTGTGCCTGAGAAAATTTAAACAAAAAAATAGCCAAATACATTTCACTAGGGCCCTTCTATGGATTGGCACCCCTGCCCAGTCCCTGTAATCCTGAATTGGATCAAGCTTATTTGAATATGTCATAAGTTAATTCTTATTTTTTTGTGAAATAAATATTAATTAATGCAGTCTATCCTTACCTCTGGATTTGATTCCCTGCTTGCACTAACAGTGTTATCTGCAAGGAATGCACTGACACTGTTTCATCATAGGTTTGAACATAAAACAAGTTAATAAAACAAGTTAAACTGTATTGTGGACTTAACACTAGTACACTCTATCTTACTTTAACTACTTCTAACAAGGAGGATATCTCACTTCTGATACCATTGTTATTAATACTAGATTATATCCTAGGGTGGATCACTCATCACCCGAGATCACATCCTAGCCACTGTGCTATAGGTTCACTGTGAACTGCTCAGGCAATTGAACTAACCGAGTGAGTTAAAGAACAACTCTAGCTGGAGCACCATTGATATAATTTCTGAGGATACTGTCATCACTAGCTCATAAATGGCTTGGATTACATGGTATGTTAATGTGCTTTGTGGAAATACCTCACCTGTGCTGATGGATACTTATTTTTATAATACTTTCAAAAACGCACAGATTTACTGTGCTCATCAGTATATGATTAGCATGGTTATGGTGGTAAGCAAGTTAAAAATGATTTTTCTTAGTTCTATGTTAATAAATTGGCATAATATTAAAAACAACAGTATACATTTTGAAAACTAACACATTGGACATGTGCAATCTTCTGTAGCTGTTTTCATTTTTATATTTTGTTTAAAAGTTCCAGACAATGCATTTGAAAAAGAATATAGTAAAATCTAACCTTTTTTAGCAGAGTATTTAAACAATAACACATTTTACATATTTTTTACTTTTAAGTGTGAATTATAAAAGTTGTGGGAATGAATCACTGCACACATTAAAATGAACTACTTTTTACTAGTTATAAATTTAGCTCCCATTCATTAAGGAGGGCATTATAAACCTCCTTAATTTCTGTACCTGACAAAACTGTATCCTGCTGTGTCAATTAGTTTAAAAGGAGTTAAAACACAAAGTGATTTTTTGTTTAAAAAAAAAAAATCACCTTGTAACATCCATTAGTGTTTAATTACAAGATAAAAAACACAGGAATGCAGCATCTTAAATTTTAGTGGAGTTCAAATATATTAAGAACAATGTGAAACTCCTACTGAGACTCATACTCGCAGCACTGCTCCACTTAAAAAAGGTTAAAACACTTTGATTTATTGTGGCCTCTGGTTAGCTGGGCACTAGAAGCAAAGTTGAAAATGTGCATTAATACACTATATTTTGTAGTATTTGTGGAATAATCCTCAACATTTTAGCATGAGTATGTACAATAAAATAGTATTACCAGTTACAGGGGCGGTCCTGTTTGGTGCCCTGGGCGAACGCCCCCTCTGGTGCAACCCCCCCCCCCCCCCACACACACACACGTACATAAAACATATTAAGGATTGTACTTTAACATATTTTATTGTAAAAACTGTAGTCGGAACCATACTGAATTTAACCAGATAAACATACAATTATTACATACATATAACATATATATAATACATATAACAATTATTATATTAAATAAGTATAAAAGGCAGATACAATTAAAATAAGGCATTCCTAAATTGCACAATTAACATGATTGCACTTCGCACAACACACACTGATATGAAATAATTGTCATCTAAATCAGGACCTTTCTTGCCTTCCTTGATGCAAAGTCATCAATAATGTCATCATATGAAATCTGATCAGCAATTGCATGATTGATGCTGATCATGGCAAGGCCAGTGAGGCGTTCCTGAGACATAATGGACTTCAGATATGTCTTCACAAGTTTCAGCTTTGAAAAGCTCCTCTCTGCTGAAGCCACAGTTACAGATAGAGTAACTGCAATTCTCAGAGCAGTCCACAAATTTGGGTATATTTCTCAGAGTTCACTGTCATGCACAAAGTTCAGCAGCTCAAGAGAGGTCATAGATTTTGATGGTAAGTCAGGCAAATTCTTAATCTCCTGTGCAAGCTCTCTGGCATCCAAGTCTGATTGGTCCTGAAAAAAGCAAAGTAGCACTGAAGGCCTTACACTGGTCAGTGAGGTCATCATTTGAGAGATTTGGAAAATGTGTCAGTACTCCAAATTTCTCTCCCACATTTTCCAATATGGTGAATCTCTCTTGGATGGAAGACGCTGCAGCATCAACAACAAAATTAAAAAAGGTCACCTCCAGCTTCTTTAGGGAATCACTCAATGGCTCATCAAATGATTCGTAAGACAAGTGACGCTTTGTAGATCTCAGTCTTTTCTGTTGCAGAACAGCCTCTACGTTCATGTCCTCACACATATCCTTGGCTGACATTTGTGCAGATGCAAAGCCTGTTGCCCTGTAGTTGCGGAGACTTCTCTCTGTCTTTTTGAGGAGATTGACTGCTACATCCACATGCATGTTGGGAGACTGCATGAGCTTGCTCACATGGTTGGTTTGGTTCAGGATGTCATACCACACCACTATACAAATGCTGAATCTGTATGATCCCACCTCCTCAGACAAAGACTGGGCCTCAATCTTTATGACTGAGTCTTTGGTGTGGTCTCTCACCTCAATCAAAGCCTCTCTCACTGCAGATGCTTGGTACCTCAGGGGCTTAACGCAGTTGATCTTACTTTTCCACCTTGTTTCAGACCACATCTTCAGTGTAATCTTAGCATGTTTTTTTCAGGATGGCCCATCTCTGAGTGGAGGCTGAAAACAAATTGTAAAGTTTTTGCAAAATCCCAAAGTAACTTGTAGCATCAATAGATCCCTTTGCAGCATCAGCCACAACCAAATTAAGTGCATGAGCTCCACAGGGAACAAAGAGAGCTCTGGAATTCAGTTCCAGGAGCCTGGCTTGAACGCCCTTGTTTTTTCCCCTCATGTTGGCCCCATTGTCATATGACTGACCTCTGCAGTCCTCAAAGGGAATTTTCAGCTCTTCCAGCCTGTTTAAAATCATGGATGCGAAATGTTTCCCTGTGGATTCATCAGCTTCCAAAAAACCCATAAAATACTCCTTAATATGGGGCTTCTCTTGTAATGACACAATCCGAATCACAACTGACAGCTGCTCAGTGTAGCTAATATCTGGAGTGCAATCTAGAATTATGGAGAAAAACTTTGCCAGCTTGATATCATACAACCATTGTTGAAGTGATCTTGCTACTCAACAAATCAATGAGTTCGTTTTGTACATGGTCACCGAGATAGCTGGTGTGACTGCAAGTGCCTTTCTGGACACGGTTAATGTGCTCTTGCATTATAGGATCAAACCTTGCCATGAGTTCAACTTCTTTTAGAAAATTTCCATTTGATGGAGAAAATAATGTTTCTGTGTGTCAGCACCGCTCTCCATCTTATTTTCTCAGCCTGCAGAAGTGCCATCTCTTGTTTGTCAATTGTTTCACCTTTTTTATCCTCACTGCTAGTTCTTTCCATGCTTTCATGGAGTTATGGTGTTCAGGACTATTGTCATGTGAGGTGAGAAGAGAACTAGCATGCTTCCAATCTGTCAGTCCAGAACTTGTTAAATTGATGTGTCTTTTAGAAAACAGCTTGCAGCAGAAGCAAAAAAGGCTGTTGTTTTTCTCAGAATATACTAGCCAGCTTCTAGGCATCTTTTCACCGCTAATCTGATCATTTTTCATTTGTTATTGATAATTCCTCTGTCTCCCCTTCCCCACAGGTTGAGAGTCTGGGTGTCATCCTTGACAGTACTTTATCCTTTCAGTCCCACATCAATAACACCTCCCAGTCTGCATATTTCCACTTGCGTAACATTAATCGTATTCGCCCATCCCTCACTCCCCACACCACTGCTATCCTTGTTCATAACCCTGTCACTTCTCGTCTGGATTATTGCAATTCCCTTTTCTTTGGTCTTTCTCACAAATCTCTTTATAATCTTCAACTGGTCCAGAATTCAGCTGCCTGCATCATTACTAAAACCTCTTCTATTCACCATATCACTCCCATTTTGCAGCAGCTTCATTGGCTTCCAGTTCAGTTCTGAATTAAATTCCAAATTCTCCTACTAACTTTTAAGGCTATCCACAACCTTGCCCCTCCAAATCTGTCTGACCTCCTCCATGTTGCTATTCCCTCCTGTACCCTTAGATCCTCTTCCTCCATGCACTTGACTGTCCCCTTCATCCGTCTTACCACTATGGGGAGCAGAGCATTCAGTTGCTCTGCTCCCCAGCTTTGGAACTCACTACCACCTGAGCTTAGAAATATTGAATCATTTTCACTTTTTAAATCTAAACTTAAAACTCATTTGTTTAAGACTGCTTTTTCTCTTTGATTACAATTGCTCTGTCTGATTTTAACTTTTGTATTTTACTTTTGTTTATAATCTGTGTTTTGTCTATTGTTCGGTGTCCTTGAGTGTTTAGAAAGGCGCCTACAAATAAATAAACTGTATTATTATTATTAATTAACACGTAACAATATAATGGTCCACGGAATGGCCAAACTATTCCAAATACCATAGCTGCTTTAGCATTGTTTCTCTCACTGCAGCACTCTGAGTATTTATCCCACTGTGTCTGAGTGTGGAATCACAGCTCTACATCAGCTGATGAGAAAGTAAATTATCAGGATACAGCATTAAGCACACGCTGCCTCAGCCATGCTGTCTATTGAACTGCTCCCATACGGCAAATGCTTCAGAGCCTTTCCTGTAGGGACCTTGCACTTCAGAAACAGTTTCATCCCAAGAAGTATAAACGCACTTAATCAGTCCATCAAGTGCTTCTTGTAGAACTGTTTGTACTTATAAGTAGAATTACCTCAATGTAAACTTGAGATACAGTTATAATATTGCACAACCTGAGACACTTTATAAAGCGCATATTTATATATGATGACAATATCATTTTTAAGATGAAATGCTGCAAAATGTTTATTATATTATACAGACAAAATGTTAACATCATTTAAATAATCTATATTGTTAATAATTTAATATGTGAGGACACGGTGGCCAGAGGTAGCGATGAGCTGGTGCCCCATTCAGGGATTGTTCCTGCCTCGCACTGTATGCTTGCTGGGGCTGGTGCGACACTGGATGGATAGATGGATAGAATAATTAAACATGTAATACAAAGATATTTCAATGTTCCTTAAAAGTTTTGAAGAATCAGCATTCTAAGCTTACAGATGGCTTGACATCTATTACACAGCTGATTGTGTGGCGATTCGGTACTTGGAGAAAAAAAAGGAAGGACAGGAATTGGGATTTAGTACGTTTGAGAGAGACAGTTCTGCTGCAATAAATTATTTCATCGAAGGTCGCACACGGCGCAGCAAGCATCTTGTGGGAGGCAAGAACAATCTCTGGACAGGGCGCCAGTTTGTCACTATCACTGCATCATCGTGTTCCTATGTTTAATACATGCTTTAATTCCTATCATCATGAAAATGATATCAAGTATACATCTCAGTATTTAAATTATTCAGAGAATTGTAATATCAGAAATGTAATGGTTTCTGTGCCCTGTCGGAGGAAGAGAAAGCCTGTTTAAGAAGCACATAGTGATTCACACACATAGATAGATAGATAGATAGATAGATAGATAGATAGATAGATAGATAGATAGATAGATAGATAGATAGATAGATAGATAGATAGATAGATAGATAGATAGATAGATACTTCATTAATCCCAAGTGGAAATTCACAAAGAGCCCATAGAAGAATACATACAATATAAAGTATTTAATGTGCTACTTTAGTTACGATGGCATTTGAGAAACTAGTAAATTAAACGATTTTAAAATGAAGTTTATGACGTTCTATTTTTTTGACAAAATAAACTGCATGATTAAAGTTGACATTTCGAGCTTTTTTTCCCACTGTGTGCCTTTTTTTTTCTTTTCTCTGTACCCTAATAATTAGCTTTCATATGACACACAGACGGTGGGCTACAACTCGCCTTTTCACTGTGACTTTGATATTTGACAACTTCTTTTTTATTTTGGGCACTGTGTGACTTTGTGAACTTGAGCTTTCGAGTTTCTCCAACACTCTATGTCACTCGATCAACTTCCTTTTGTTGTTTGTACCACTGTTTAAACCAACAAATAGTATGTTTTCCCTTGCCTCCACTTGGTATTCGCCGAAATTCTTCTATTTACGCTGTGCTTTTGCCATTGCATTTTCACAGAACACTATGCTTAAGGGCTATTTATATTGGTTTACATATTCAAAGAGGCGTAATTCTGGGAGGAGTTTGGAGAGTGGCAGCAGGCACGTGCACGTGCATTACTTTTCATGCTGACCGGGATTTATGGAGTGGAAGAACGTGGAAGTTGGCGAATGCACAGATTTATGCATCTGGATTGTTTTGTGCGTACGCACCTTTCCGCTTTTGTCCTTATGCCATGTTTTAGTGTGAATTCTACACACGCCGTTATGCATGAGGCCCAAGGTGACCAACTTTATACCATTCTTAAACCAATGGTCTGTTGTAGTACAGAAAGGCCTTCTATTCAAAACCACTCATAAACTGCCATACTTTAGATCAATAGAATTAATTTTCCAGTCCCTTCTTGATCAGTTAACAATGAAAGAGCTCAGGTACAACTCATATCCCCAGTTGCTTTTTTAGTCAGTTTATAGCCTTGCTATGGTGGATTGCTTATAGGCTCTAAGTCCAAAATAAGTCTGATACTCCAACCCCCGCACTACAAATTTCACATCCTGAGTCAGTCCTAAAGTTTGCA
This sequence comes from Erpetoichthys calabaricus, assembly GCF_900747795.2. Taxonomy (NCBI): domain Eukaryota; kingdom Metazoa; phylum Chordata; class Cladistia; order Polypteriformes; family Polypteridae; genus Erpetoichthys; species Erpetoichthys calabaricus. The sequence continues at coordinate 107,874,367 of NC_041396.2, forward strand.
AGGTTTGGTTATGTAAACATCAAAGCACTGCTGTTCTCATTAAAGTAGTAAAACATGCCTCCTGAAACACTATCTAATATTATATTTGCTTTGTATAGTTTACAAATAAAGACATACAAAGTATTTATTGTCTTATTAAAAAAGGTAGAAATCACTCCAACACAAACGGGCTAATAAAACTTCAAGTATAACACAGAAGATCTTCTTTGTGACCTTTACTTATGCGCCAAACCCTCTCTTTTTGGTTTCTCTTTTCTGTTTCTCACCAATCCATCAAAACTAAGAACTAATAAATAGAACAGGGAACAGAACATAATTCTTTACAACTAAGAACACAATAGATAATAAAACTTGTACTTGAAACAATGCATGAATTATAAATATAAAACAATAGCAAGAAGACCGATTGTCACAGTTACTGTATAATGTTATGAAAGATTAATACATGCAACCTGACTAAAGCATATAAATAGTAATTTTAAAAAGTTGTTGGGGATTTATACATGTTGCATTTTACTTCACCGTACATGATATGTCTGTACTGCATATGTTCAAAAGTTATTGCAATGCTGAAGTTCAGCAAAGAGATTCTTCATAGCAATAAATAAGCACTGATGTTGGACAGTATACTGAGTTTCAACAATTCAAACACTGAAGTCTTGTTTTTTTTTTAACTTACTTCTGGCATTTGGGTGAATTAATATCTGGATTCCAATCCTCTAAGCAGAATACAAACAGCAAAGTAATCATAAAATTGTATCACACAAGCTTTCAGAATTTCATGGGGTAATTGTAGTTCAAAATGATTTGTAAGATCTTCGGGGGATCACAAAAAATAGTCTATGAGATAAGTAAAGTACGAAATTAATTAAATGCTTCAACTGTAGAGTGACATACCATATTTGTCTTTTTTTTAGAAGTGATAAATTGAATGTAAAATACTAATGCTTTATGGTGTTTCCTTGTATTTATATATCTTAGTAAAAGCCTATAAAAATAATTAATGTATAGGATATTCATTTTGGGCAAGGAAAAAAAATGTCTCAGATTTCATAGAAAATCACAGTAAGCACACATACACACCTTAGAAATATAAAATTCCGTGATGTGAATATAATATACACTAGTGTTGAAAAGTTTAGAATGTCCCAAAAATGTTCATGTTTTTGACAGAAAGTGACACTTTTTATCAAGGTATCATTAAACTGATTTTAAAATACTGTCAAGACATTTCTAATGTTGCAAATGGTGCTCATTGCTTGAAATAACTGATTTGTAATTTGTAATTCACATATGACTACAAATACCCATTTTCTGCTTCGATGTCCTAATGGTGTTCTGTTTTAGCTTATCTGTAATTAGTCATGTTTAAATGCTATTTGGTTGTTATTGAAACAATTGTAATTGTGATAGGAAATCCAAACCATGTTATTCTGTTCAATAAAGCAAGCCAGTTGTCTTTCCATGTGTTGGAAATTACAAACATGGTATGGTGTCTGGACTTTGTTTATTTAGGATTGCCTTTTAGGCAACTCCTTTTTGCCCTCTTTTGCTCTGAAGGAATTTCCTTGTGCTTTTCTATTGTTTTTAATAAATTACTTATTTTTATATATACAGTTCATTTTGATACCCTTTTGATTCACAAGCCAAGACTTTTGACATTTTAAGAATTTTTTGAAGAATTTAATCTATTATGGGCCTGCAAGGCTTGAGGTAGGCCACTGGAGTTGGGATTTAGCCCCATTGGGGAGGGTAAGCCAGGTAGCAAAACCTTTTTAAGGATTAACACCCCTGACTTACTATGCTTTGGACTCTAAATTACAACAAGAAGTACTTCTCAAACAGTCTAGACACAGAATTCAATAAACAAAAAATCACAAAACTGGCAAAAATCAAAATATAGCAGTACTCACAAAACTCCTTCACAATAACATGTTCTCCTGCTCAAGCTTCTTCTTCTTCTACCAGTTGTATGTCAGGCTGACATCTTTTCTTGTGATGTATTGCTGCCAAATGCTGAACAAACTACAGTATTCCATTCTTTCCCTGGATCTCTTTCTATACCTTGATCCTTTCAAAATCCATTACTCTTCTCTGTGTCATTTAAATACATTGTAAATGATTCTAATAAAAATCTATCCTCTTTAATCACTTTGATTGTTTCACTAAAATTATTGAATAGTTTTTCCTTTCGTTTGAAATTGTCTGTGAACTTTTGAGGTTAATTTTTAAACTTTTTGTAAACCAAGATAAAGTGCTTCAATGTTTCTTTTTCCTCACATTGTTGGCAATTACCAACTATATGTTTGTCAATATATATTACAAGTATTGATTAAGTCCACAATGTCCCAACCAAAGTCTGTTAATTATCACTTCTCCTCTTCTTGACTGGCTAGTAAAATGAATTGTGTCATTGACTGTTTGTTTGAATTGATATACAGTCTTCCCTTATTACTGTATTACCATATTGTCACTCATTTAATATTGGTTTTATAAACACATTTTTAATTTCATTTTTTCCTAAAGGTAATAACTAAATCTACTTTAGCTTTATTCAATGCCCTTTGTGCCAGATTATCATCAATTTCACTTCCCAGTATCCCTTTATGGCCTTGTATCTATACTAATTTTACTAATACCTTGTTCAAATATAATTCACTTATGTTGTAGTTCTAGTATCATCTCTATTAACTGATTTCCCAGACTCTAAAGTAAACATGGATGACAATGAATCAGTTAAAATAGCTACTTTCTGAAATTTTATTTCAGTTCTCCAATCAAGAGCCAAAAAATTGCTATCATTCTAACTGAAAAAACTAATAATTCATCCAACAATCTGATGTTAACATGTTTCCTAATTCTTTTTTTACATAAAATGCCAATGCTACTTAATTTTTTCCATGTTCTTAAATCCATTTGTATATATTGAGATGTACTCCTTATAGTGCTTGTTTAAATATTCATGTATCATATATTTTAGACTTACTATTAAATTTGTATCTCTTCTTGAGTTAAATTAAAATCAATATCTGGCCTAAGTAAACAGTATAGTGGCCATAATGAAATTATGTTATTTGTGACTGAGTATTCCTGAAATCTTAAATCTGATACAAATGATATCACCCTTTTCCCAAAAGACTCAAGCTTTGTTTTTCCCATCAGTCTTTCAAAATTTCAAAACAAAGGATTTCTGTTTTGTCTTAGGTAAACCCGATTGTTCAAACAAACATCTTCTAAGGGCCAATAGCATTTCTCCTATCTCCACCAGAAGTGCATTAGTAGGAGTAGATGGAAATGCACCTAAACATATTCTAATTGCCTGTGTTATATTTTATTTAATTGTGATAACAAGGCTGGGAGTGCTGAGGCTTATGCTTGAAATCCATAATCCAATATTTGTCTAATCAAGGAGATATATATATTTTAAGCAGTACTTTTCCATCAGCCCCCAATTAAATACTAAAAAAATTCCCTATGACACAAGCTACGGTTACTTTCATAACTAATACAGTCTTTCAAAGTAAAACTATTAAAATCCTTTGCTGGAATTGCTGCCTGAAGTTTTTTTCTTTCCTCTTTGTATGATTCACAGTGAAATAATACTTGTTCTATCATTTCTTGCTACAAAATCCAGATGGATGTTTTCCTATTTAATATCATAAATTATTTAGCATTGAGTGTACCTAGTCAGATAATTTAGTCCAATCATTTTTGATTATATCAACACTATAGCTACGGCTGTACTAATTCAGATATCTAGATCCACTGTAAGAGCCATAATGTAAGCAAACCTTGTCATTTAAAAAAAAGTAGTTTTAAATATTTGTAAATGCAGCATCACTAATTTTCAGAAGTTTCAACGAAAGTTCTTGTGCACATGCGAGAAAGGGTTTATGTGTTTTCGGGTGTGGGAGGGGGGAAGTTTGCAGTCAGACGGAAATGGAAAGATACAGACTTTGATCGTGTTTTAACATTTACGAACAAAGTTATAAGATTATTTTGTTATTGTTGTTCAAAATGAAGTTGCTGATCTGTTAAAAGAAGATTGCATCAAGTCTGTGCTACAATTTATTTAATTGGAAATTACATCTTGTATTAGAAAGAAAGAAACACTTTGTTACATCCACCACAGACTGTTTTGCAGTTTCTTTAGCCATACCATCAACTCTTTCATTCTCTTCAATGCCTTTATGTTTAGGAACCCATAAAAAAACACATATTTTATAGGCAAAATGAAATCTGATTAACTTTCAATAACAAATCCAATATACAATTAGTCTGTCCATTTTTAATTCTCATCAGTCCTGAATATGAATCAGAATATACAACAACTCTATCTGGCATAATTTCTTCAACCCAATGCAAACCTAGAATGATTACAACAAATTCCACTGTATATACAAATAAATGATTTGAAATTCTTTTAATTATTTTAACCTGGAATTTTGGTGCATACAATGTTTACTCCAACCTTTCCAGTTCTAGTTTCTTTAGAGCCATCTGTAAAAATGTAAACCATGCCATAAAATTTCTCATAAATATATTGAGTAACAATCTTTCATTCTGGTATAATGAATTGATTAAATTATGTATATTTAGATCAGCTAAAAGTAATGGAAACAACCAAAGGGGTGTTATACCTAAAGCTACAGTTGGACTTATCTCATAGTTCAGTAGACTCAGAGTACCTGCAATATATGAGCACACCTATTCAAAGCTAATTTTACTTTTTTGTGGTGTTCCCAACAATTATTCAATATTTTTTAACAGGATGATCATTTCCAAGCCCTCTTAAATTGACGCAATATTAATCATCTACAGTATTTCAATCTGTAATGGTAATTCTCCCATTTCAATTAATATGGCTGAAACTGGGGAGGATCTCATTGCACCACAGCACATTCTTAGAGTTGTGCTTGTATCACCTCTAAGCATTTTAATCTTGAAGATACAGCAGACCCATAAGCCACACAACCATAATCAAAGAGTGACATTATTAAAAATATAAAAATAGTCAATAAACATTTTCTGGTAGCACCCCAATAATATCCACACAGACATCTTGAGTATATTCAATACCCCTTTACATTTATCAACAATTTTACCAATATGAGATTTACATGTAAGCTTATTATTGTCATGCACATGCGCATGGGAGGCAGCTAAAGGGCTCAAAAAAGGATAATTCCATGCTGGACAAGGTGGAGGTAGAGTGCACTGATCCTTTCTCTTTTTCCCCTACAGACTAACCATTGGAAATTCTGCCTGGGCTCCATTACATCAATTCCGGTTCCGGGTCAGATGACATTACTTCCGGTCCCTGCTTGATGACATCATTTCCCCCGCCATGTTTCATCTCTCTCAAAAGTTCTGTTTTGGTTAATGTTTCTTAAGTCCATGGGAACAAGTCTTTGCTTTTTGACAGCAAAGGTGGCTGCCCCCAAACCTTTTTGCAGTGTTTTCCTAATCATTTCACACTATCAACATGCCCAAAAATGTTATCACTGAAACTTTTTCTAGAGGTGGATAATATAATTTCAAGTTAAGTGTGGGTTTTATAACACTCTGTAAAACGTATCACTTGAGTTTTAGTTACAGACAGTTTGAAAGCCCATTTATTCGCCCATACTTCTACCTCGTTAATAGCCAACTGCATTTTACACACATAACTGAAATTGTTACCTCTGATCAGTAATTCACTATCATGCACGTATAATGATTTACCCACACCAATCCCAATTTTAGAAAAAACATCATTGATAATTATATTAAATAATAATAGGCTACACACGCTCCATTGTGCGGTACCCTTCTCTAAATTATATGATTTAGAATATTCTGTGCCCACCTTTAACTGCATTAACATTTCAAATAGAAAACAAAGGGCGCTGAAAAAAGTTATATATTCTTCCACCTACTCCTAATCTGCTTAATTTAAAGTCCTTCCCTCCATATTATATGTGGCAAGTGGCTGGGGGCGGTACCTAGCCGGGACGCCCGGAATGACTGGAGGAGGGATTACACCTCCTCCAGACCACGAGGGGGTGACCACCCTGGTGACTTTGGGGACCACGGGAAAGGAGCTTGGAAGATCATCCCTATAGGGGCCCATGGTCACCGCCAGGGGGGGCCCAGATGCCCGAGGAGCCCTGGCCCTCAGCACTTCTGCCACATCCGGAAGTGCTGGGGGGAAGAAGACCAGGGACACCCGGAGTGCTTCCAGGTGCACAGCCAGCACTTCCGCCACACCAGGAGCAAGTCCGGGTGGGTTTAAAAGGGGCTGCTTCCCTCCATTGATGGCTGGAATCGGGAGGAAGAAAGATGTAGCTCAGGAGGAGAGGAGTGGAGGCGGACCTGAAGAGAGGCATTGGTTGTGAGGCCTGGACTTTGGGGGTGAAAGTGGGTTGTGTGATGTGTTTCACTATATATAATAATTAATAAATGTGTGTTGGTTTTGGAAACATTGGTGTCTGCCTGTCTGTGTCCGGGCCGGCTTCCACACATATCATTCACTTTATTACTACCACAAATGCTTTATTGTCCTGTGCTTTTCTAATATAATCTTCTAGACATAAAATCGAATATAACGTCCTTCTACTTTTCCTACCTTATCTTTACATCTTACCGTTCTCTTTTCTTTTCTAGGTGTGCAAAATGACACCTTTTATTTGCTAACTAAAAAGATTACAATATGCAAGCTTTCGAGGCAACTCAGGCCCCTTCTTCAGTCAAGATAAGGAAGGAGCCTGAGTTGCCTCAAAAGCTTGCATATTGTAATATTGTAATCTTTTTAGTTAGCCAATAAAAGGTGTCATTTTGCTTAACTACATTCATAGTGGCTAACACAGTACAACACCCTAGTACTACTTTTCTAACAAGGAAACCCTTCGTTCCATGATTTTACATAAGTGCAAAGTTAGTGATATTGGTCTATAGCTGGAAAGGTCTAAAGGTGGTTTACTTGGTTTTAAAATTGGTATTACAACTGCATTTTTCCACAGTGGGGATGTGCCCTACCCTTCAAATATAATTTTAGAATTTCAGTATTACTTCTAAGGATATTTCTGACATATTTTCAAACATGCAATGACATGTTATCTTTTGCAGTAGATGTCTTCCTAGCTTTTGAAACAGCTTTTTTAAACTCAATTGAAGAAAATTCTGCATCTGTAATATCATCATTACTACTTCATATTCTGAAACATAAGGATAATTTCTTAAAAGTACTCTCCTATGTATCCTAATTTCTTTAGATACATTGTCTTTACTGTGAATTTTAGTAAATGTTTTAGTTTGTAACCCAGCCTTCTCGATTTCTGTTACCATCATTTTTCCCCTCATCATATAATACTGGAATTCTCTTATCCTTATTAACCCCTCTCTTTTTCTTAATCATTCTCCAGACATCAATAATTGAAGTCTCTTTCCCAATACAGTGGAACCTCAGTTTGCGAGTAACTTGGTTTACAAGTGTTTTGCAAGACGAGCAAAAATTTTTAATAAATTTTGACTTGATAAACGAGCGAGGTCTTGCAGTATGAGTAGTACGTATACTCATTCTCTGCTGAGCGTCATGTGATCATAACTGAACTGATGGTTCTTCTCTCTCTCGCTGCGGGATTGTGGGCAATCGTCTCCTATTCTCCATCTGAGTCGGCGTGCCTCACTCATAGTAAACATCCGTACAAGCGTATACTGTTTACTACAGCATTAGCATAGTGACTGTGTATGCGCATGCGCGCTTGTGTGTGTATGTGTGTGTGCGTTTGCACGCTCGTGTGTGTGTGTGTATGTGTGTGTGTGTGCGTGTGCTTGCGCACGTGTGTGCTGTGACGTGCGAGTCCCCGTCTTGCACACTAAAACACAAAGCTGAGTCTCAGTACTTTAGCAACACCAGGTTTATTCAGCTTGAAACAGACACAGCAGTCAGGCAGGGCCCTGCTTATTTATAATGTTCCTTGTTCCTTGTATCACCCATCGATGGCAGGCGCTTATAGCATGTCCGCGATCTTTTCGGATTCGCTTTTACGGCGAACTGCTACAGCGCTGGGAGACTGTTATTGCTTTGGGACGCTCTTCTGTGTGTCGTCCCATTGGGTGGAATCCCACAAGAGTTTAGAAACTCACTCACACAAGCCATGATTCTTTTCAAAGGTAAAGTGCAGGTTAATTTGTTTGTTTGTTTGTATTTTTACTTTATATTTTGTATTAATCATTTTTATATGAAAAGTTTTGGGTTGTGGAACAAATCATCTGAGTTTCCATTATTTCTTATGGGGAAATTCACTTTGATATATGAGTGCTTTGGACTACGAGCACGTTTCCAGAACGAATTATGCTCGCAAACCGAGGTTCCACTGTACTTTCAGAGAAAGACATCCAGTAAACCTTTTAACCTGTTTCACTACCTTTCTTACAATTACTTGGGCACTTTTATACATAATAAGATTATCCATACAGTGAGTTTTGTTAATTTTCCTAAATGTATTATTTCTCTTCCTAATTGCTTTTGAACACTTCATTCCACCATGATATAACCTTTCTCCTCTTAAAACCTTTTTTCTTCAGAATCACTTCAAACACTATTTGGTGTGTATTACACAATTTATCATTGCATAAATCCATATCCTCCTCTACTGTTATCTCTATCAAACATTCCTCACATAGTATTTTAATTTTTTTCCAATTTGCTTTGCAAAACTTTAAACTCCTAATGCTATCATCCTTTTCTTTTATACAAATTTACATCCAAATCAATAATAACGGAAAAGTGATAACTCCCTAACATTACATCATTCTGAACATTCCACCAGCTCTCTCCAAGCAGTGTGTTAGAAACTAATGTATCCTACTCAAGCTTCCTCAGCTCTCATTAGAAATTGCCAGAGTGAGGGCTCAGCAGTAGTGATGTCATGGTGGCCCCACTTCTTAGGGCTCCACCCACAAAACACAAGGAAAATAAGGACATTTAAAGAGACAGTTCATGCTTAACCAAATAACAGAAATAATGCATGAATAAGACACATAATAATCACTAATTAACAAAAACAACAATAAAATGCAAAAATACTGTCTGTTATGTTATTTGTCTGTAATTTTAACTATGGCATCTATTCCATCTGAACTAGTGTGGTGCTGAGGTGTCACCCATTGCATGGCTGCACTTGGGTTCTAATCTGGGATTCTGTGTTGGTTTGTCATGTGGTGGGTGCAGTAATGTTCTGTATCAGCGCATGCTCCTAACCTCTCTATCACTATATAGCATAACAACAGCAAGTCAAGTTTATATAAGCATTGGCATTGTTAAATATACTACAGTACATGTTAAAATGATGCAGCTGTAATCTGCAATGGCATGTTTTCAATTAGACAGTAATGTTAACTCACTTTAGCTGTTCATTTAGATGTGCAGTCAGAAAGTAGAAGCTATTCAGACTTGTAGGGGCTTTACAGTGCCATTAGTCGTATTTGTTGATTTGGGTGTTTTGAATATTGAAATCTGAAACTCCTGGGGCTCTTCCTTATCACTTCTCTTAATTGTCCTTTTGAAACATTTATGTTTGCTTTTAAAACATGCAATGTGCTCTGTGCATACCCAACAGTTATTTATATGTTGTGATGGATGCTATGCAGGGGCAACTGTCCCTGTCGGGATCAGTCAAGATTCCCTACTTACCTGGGAGGCCAACTGACTGCATGAACAAGAAGAAAGGTGAGGAACACCCTATCTTGGCCATGAGGCTGGCAGGAGATGTCCATGTAATAGTGGGGGTACACTGGCATCCCAGCTGGGATGCACTGAAGATTCTTACCTGTCCCAGAGGCCAGTGTAATGGAGAGACAGGGGCAGAAGGGGAATTTTGCTCTGGCTGTTTACTTCCCCAATATGCTTGAGGGCAGCAAGTGAGGTTGTGGCTGGTGTTAAGGGTGCTACAACGCCCCATGCAGGTCATAACGTCTAATGTGTTTTTTAGAAGACTTTTTGACTGTAGATGGTTCATCATAATCAGAGGTTTGCTCTGTCAGACCAGGTTAACAACAGAACTACTGCTCTTTGCAGTTCCAAATCATGCCTTCATGAGGCATTGGATTGGACTAGAAATGCGACAGTCAGTAAACTGTGTAATTGCTTGCACCCAATATTAAGCAAAACTCATGGTTGTCTCCTAAGGTAAATATTACACATCTGACTTAAGCATAATACAGTAATCCCTCGCTATATCATGCTTCGCCTTTCGCGGCTTCACTCCATCGCAGATTTTATATGTAAGCATATTTAAATATATATCGCGGATTTTTCGCTGCTTCGCGGGTTTCTGCGGACAATGGGTCTTTTAATTTCTGGTACATGCTTCCTCAGTTGGTTTGCCCAGTTGATTTTATACAAGGGACGCTATTGGAAGATGGCTGAGAAGCTACCCAGCTTACTTTCTCTCTCTCTCTCTTGCGCTGACTTTCTGTGATCCTGACGTAGGGGGTGTGAGCAGGGGGGCTGTTCGCACACCTAGATGATACGGACGCTCGTCTAAAAATGCTGAAAGATTATCTTCACGTTGCTATCTTTTGTGCAGCTGCTTCCTGAAATAACATGCTGCACAGTGCTTCGCATACTTAAAAGCTCGAAGGGCACGTATTGATTTGTGCTTGAAAAACAAACTCTGTCTCTCTCTGTCTCTCTCTCTCTTTGTCTGCTCCTGACGGAGGGGGTGTGAGCTGCCGCCTTCAACAGCTTTGTGCCGCGGTGCTTCGCATACTTAAAAGCCAAACAGAGAGAAAAGCAAACAAATCAATAGGGCTATCTCTGTGACAGTCACTGCTCCTGACACGCACTCCTTTGAAGAGGAAGATATGTTTGCATTCTTTTAATTGTGAGACGGAACTGTCATCTCTGTCTTGTCATGGAGCACAGTTTAAACTTTTGAAAAAGAGACAAATGTTTGTTTGCAGTGTTTGAATAACGTTCCTGTCTCTCTACAACCTCCTGTGTTTCTGCGCAAATCTGTGACCCAAGCATGACAATATAAAAATAACCATATAAACATATGGTTTCTACTTCGCGGATTTTCTTATTTCGCGGGTGGCTCTGGAACGCAACCCCCGCGATGGAGGAGGGATTACTGTATACACCATTAGACTTATATCATGTTAACTGAAGCACACTCATTTTAAGAAACAGAGCAATACAATTTGTTCATAAACGCAAAGATTATAGAAATATGATTACTACATGCTGACATAGGAGATGGGACAAAAAGAGAGTTGAGACAGATGGTACAGAAGAGACTGGCAGTTTACCTGCTATTTAAAGTTCTAATTTATTTTGGAACAGAAAAACAGTTTTACAATACCAAGATTTTAAAGTTGGTGTCAAATTTTGTGTGGAGTTGTTAGGTTTATGTTCCAAGTTTAAGTGGAGGACTCTTCTTGCATTTGAGTGCATTCTTGGTTTTGTTACATGGTCCTTTGTCTGTGGTGTGCTGTGATGCTGCCTTTCACAGCTCCCTGTTAGGCTCTTTGCTGTGCACTCTGCAACTTAATATGGAAAGCGTTAGTCTTTCTAACACAAGATTGTAGGCACTGAAGTAATGCTGCTTATCAGACAGGGCTCAGTCACTGACAGAGAGCTTGGCTTGGCAGAGTGGATCTTAGAGGTAGTTCTAGGCATCCAGATCCAAGGCTCTATTGAGTGTTGCTTCCATGCAAAAGAAAGTTTGTGAGCTTCTTGCTCTGCACAAAGTGGATGGCTTCTCATCCCAAAGAGAGTGGTTCATCAGCTTTTAGATCCAGCAAGAGATGCATGCAGCTAGTTCTGAAGGAAAGTGTAACCTCTGGTGATTAGAGTGACATCCCTTCCAGTTACAGTTCCAGACCTGTTATTTTGTCCATCATATCCATCCAGGGTTCAGTTTTCCATTACAAGCCTAAAATGAATGTCTATTTGCGTGTCTTGTTCTATGAATGAATCTCTGCTGAGTTGTCAGCTCTTTTCTGATTTATATCTTTGTTATCAGATGAAGTGCAGGGCAGACCAAAGTGCTGGTATAATCTGTAGTTCACCTATTCACTTAGGAAAGCCTTGGTTGCAGCTGAATTTCTGCACTGCTGTTAAATCTGCTGTCTTAATAGGCTTGGTAGGCCACTAAAAAGCCTACCACAATGGGCAATGGCCACTTTTTCTGACAAATCTCTAATGCTATAAATTCAAGAAAAGTCTCTGAGGTTGTTTGGTATTGTAGTTGAGATATGTTCTGTGGATTCCCATCAAGAGGTAAGCATGGCTCACTGAGAAAAGACCCAGGTTATTCTGAAAGAATTATACTTCTCCGTGGGCCTACAAAACCCAGCAAATTGAAAAGTAAGAGCTGGGGACTGGTGCTGAGATAAGGGTAATCTGGCTTGTCTGACTCAGTTTGAAACCGCTTTGACACTCACTTGAACAAGTAGATGTAAAGCAAACTGAAGTGAGATAATACTGTATGTGGTCTTGTTACTTTCAGATGTAGTCTTGCTTTGCTTTATAAAGCACCTTACCTGTGAAGGGTATGATATAAATTAATGGTCGATTAATTCACTTGAGTTCTAAGCTACTGTTCCTGCATTCTAAAATGTGGCAATATTGTTTGTGTATTATAAATGTAATAATATTGTTTGTGTTACTTTGTCATGTAATGCTTGAATGGTGCTTGAATTGTCACAATGTCATGATTTTTATCTATGTAATTTAAGTATAGAGTTTTGTGTGTGGATAATATGGTCACAGTGTAGCACTACTACTCCATGAATTTAATGTTGTGGTTTCAAATACTATGCTTGGTTGTTGTCTCTGTGAATTTTTGCACCTTCTCCTTGTGTGTGAGATTTCCTTTGGGTGCTGTGATTTTCATCCATCAGCCCAGGCTGGGTTAGCTGGTGTTTCCAAATTTACCCTCTATGAATGTGGGTATGTACATAAGTGAATCCTGTGAAGGTCTGGTGCCCTTTTCAGGGATGCTTTATGCCTCACACACATTGTTCCTGGATTAGTGCACAGACCACCATATTCTTGAGCTGGCTTAAACAGGTTAGAGAATGTTATGTTACTTTTGTTTGCTTTGTAAGATGCCCTGTTATGCCACTTAATGTAAAAAGTTACATATTAAATAAGGAACAATTAATATAAAATAAATATAAAACAAATTTAATTTGAAAAAAAAAAATCAAAACTGTCATATAAAAATCTTACTTTAATCACTTTTTAAATTACAAACACACCAACAAGGTGGAAGGCATATTTTAAAGGAAAATATATCTTTCCTCAACCTGCTACACTATCTTACATACTATTTAAGGAATTACTACTCTAAATCACTTCTTCAGTTAAAAATTACCCAAGCATACACATGAAAAGAAAAACAAGGATTTGGATGTGAAACAAGATAAGAATGGCAACTACAACCCAATTTCATCATTTTACATTAAAACCATTTTTAAGATGCCATTTTATGTAATCTCTTTAGTGGTATGAGAGGCAAGAATTTTATTATATTAAATATACATGTGCCAGTATTTCTTGAATATGTAATGTGGCACTAAATAGGACCAAAATAAATAGCCTGAAAAAATGGAACATCAAAAGGCTAAACATCTCCTTTAAAAATTGGTGTATAATAATTAATCGTTGGTGCAAAATTTATTTATTATAATTAACATACTCATTTCATTTAATCAGTACAGCAGTTTTCGTGGTTACAAACGTGTAATAAAACTAACCAGGAATGTCATACATCAGTGGCTTGCTGTATTCTATGGGGAAATTACTTTGGATAAATCCTACATAAACATCTGTGATAAAAAGAAATTAAATACATTAAAATGCTGGGCACACAGTTAAAAACAGAAACAGTAAAAGGCTGTTATTAAATATACATGCTTACCATGGCTACTCATGTGCAGGAATGAGCGATAAATAAAAATGTACATTCACATGAATTCTACTTGATAGCCTCAGAAAATTATAGAGCATACATTTATCCATGTGTATTTTCTGAACCTGTTGTAGTGTTGTGATGCAGGAGCCTAGTCTAACAGTACTGGGTGCAAGTTAGAAGGCAGCTCCAAATGGGATACCTGCCCATTACAGTGGACACTGAAGAACACACATACACACGCACGCACACACACACATATTCAGATTGAGTCATTTTTGAAGTTGAGATTGAATTTGGGGTTTTAGATTATAGAGCAAATCCATGCAAATGCAGGAAGTAGATTAAAAGACATGTAGATGTCACCTAATCCCCCAAAGGGTGTGAGGCTGCAGTGTTACACAGTGCTGTTCAACTTAGTCTCATTCTGTAAAATCCCAAACTAACTGTATTTTAGAAAACTGTGGCTCACCAAAAACAAAAGTGAAATAACAAAGGAGAAGATAAAATGCAAGGTAAAAAAGCTAAACAAAACTTTCATTATCTTATAAGCTTTCTGCAAGACAAAATTAATTGCTTTCCAAATTATTTCAATCTTTTCTCCATCTATCCATCCATCCATTATCTAACCTGCTATATCCTAACTACAGGGTCACGGGGGTCTGCTGGAGACAATCCCAGCCAACACAGGGCACAAGGCAGGAAACAAACCCCGGGCAAGGTGCCAGCCCACCACATGGCGTGCACACACACCCCCCCACACACCAAGCACACACAAGGGACAATTTAGAATCGCCACTGCACCTAACCTGCATGTCTTTGGACTATGGGAGGAAACCGGAGTACCCAGAGGAAACCCACGCAGACACAGGGAGAACATGCAAACTCCACGCAGGGAGGACCTGGGTCTCCTAACTGCGAGGCAGCATTGCTACCCACTGCGCCACTGTACCGCCCCGCTCTTTTCTCTACATTACATAATTTACTGCTCCAATTCCCTAATCAATGTGCATCCCTAGCACTAAATCTGCTTGTGCTCATGTCTTCTCATTACAATATCCAGCCTCTTAATCAAATGGACAGTGGAGGGCCTGTCACACAGGAAGAAGTTACGCTTCATATTCCAAGCTTGGTGATGACTTGTGGCATTACCATTGTTCAACAAAATACTCTTTGCTGAGTGCTCAGTTAAAATACAAGTATAGATTTTACTAATGACTAACTACAGAACTGGTACATATATAAATGCAGATTTGTTAAAACATACAATGAACAAGGTAGAAATTGATAAAACATGAATGGAACTAAATTAATTGATGAACTATGACCAGTTGACAATTGCAAAAGAGAAAGTCAAAAACAAAGTTACAATCCTGGAGACCTCAGCCAACTGGTCGCCTATCCTCTCCTGGGTTTTCTATAGTGGAGTCTGTACTTGCTGTCCAACCTGATGAATATTTCCATCCAATTATTATAACACTCATTTATCCAAGTTGACTTTTCCACAATATCACAGTGTTTGGTAGATTGTATCTTTGTTGCCATAATGTTACTGCGAACATATGCGGCTTGGCCGTGTTTAGCATGAAGACTGTAACCCATAATATCAAAATGTCTTGCCTCATGTGCTACAATGCATTTTTCCTGCTGGCAGATGACATCGATCTCATGTTTGCCTGCTAGGACACTGATAAGCTCTCCGTTTCATGGCTGACAGACCCTCAACACTCAGTTGGAGAACCCATAGTGCCGGTCCCATGGCTTGAAAGTATTGAGTCGGCTTCTTGTGGGAATTGTCTTGACGAAGGTCCAGGATTCAATGAATTTTCAGAATCTGGCCCGCTGGTTGGATCATTTGTTTCACCTGGCAAGCCAGGGTACTTAGAGGGAATATGATGTGAATGCTGATCAACACTGGCTGACTACTGCTCTCCAGCATGGAACCACTCACCTTACTGTAAACTGGTGGATACACAGCTAAACAAATCTATGCACATCACAACAGGACCTCTCCATCCAACCCCTCTCAAGTGGTTACCAGTGCTAGCTAAATAGCTCCCCCTCACATTCACTGTGATGCTGCTACAGCAGGCTTTTTAACAAAATACAAGAAGCGAGACTGTTTACTGATATATGGCAGCATTGTCCACCAGCTGAGACTTAGTCTCCTTTCCAGGCACCCAGTTTGGTCATCAGCTAGGATGTTATTGTTGCTCACAAATGGAAAAAGCTATGGGAGGTAGACCCTCCTGCAAACTCTTTCCTGATCAGCAACTCTGCATTATGCATGCCAGGTTTTGACCTTCCCAGGTGGAACTGGGTCACACTGAACTGCTACCGAACAGGGGTTGGCAGATGTGCTGCAAAACAACATAGATGGGGGTACAACCTGCTCTGTTCCTGTGGACAACAGCAAACCATGGCTCACATCATCAACAACTGTCCCATTCTAAAGGTTCAGTGGTGGTCTTGCCATGCTGCATATAGTTTCAGCTTCTGCTATTGACTGGTAGAGAAAAGATAACTGCATTCGCTAAACTAATATTTATGTATGCAGGAGAACAGCCTGGCAGTAGAGCAGTGTCACATCCAATATCTAGACATAATGTCTAAATATGTAATATCTAAATAGAACTTGTAAATTTAAAGTATTAATCATACTATATTCCATTGCCAGACAGACCTCAATACACCTTAACAAGATGTTTCTGGAGTACCCAAATCAGGGCTCTTACTCACAAAATGTGCCTCTACCACAGGTGGAAGAGCTGCCCATTATTCTTGGGAAAAAGCCTCCAGGTCTCATAAATTCTTGGGCTGTCTTGCATGAACCGCACGTTTGAGATCTACCCAGAGTTGTTCAGTGATTTTGAGGTCAGGAGACTGATGCTCACTCTAGCACTTTTCACTTTTTTCTGCTGTAGCCACTGAAGGGTTTGGCCTTGTGTTTGGATCATTGTCATGTTGGATGATCCAAGTGTGTCCCATGCCCAGCTTCTGGACTGATGAATGAATATTTTTGAGTAATATGCTGCATTCATCTTGCCATCAATTTTCACTAATTGCCTGTGCTGGTGTAGCTCACACACTCCCAGAACTTCAGAGATCAACCTCCATGCTTCACAGTAAGTAACAACAGAACCCCTAGCTTTCCACTTTTTTAGCAGTAGTTGAACACTATTGACAGGCATTTTCAGATCTCTGGATATCTTTTTATAACCTTTTCCTTATTTATACAATTCAACAACCTTTTCTCACAGGTCCTTTGACAGTTCTTTTGCTTTCTCCATGGCTTGGCATCCAGCAAAGTCAATGTAGCTCTGTATGAATTTAAATTGACTATTTATACACAGACACTACTTACAATCAAAGAAGTTATAGGTGTGGACAATCATCCTTAATTACCCTTAATTTGAACCTGTGTGTGTAAACTTGTGTGTATATTATCAGCCCCAACATTCAAGGGTATGTAAATCTCTGATCAGGCCCATCTGGGTGATTTCATTTATTGTGATTTAAAAAGGGCACACACAATTATGAGATAATAAATTGCTTTGCCTGAGCACACTCCCTAATTAAAAGTATGCATGATTACTTATATTTTCCATTGGCTAATATTTCACAAATTCTGCCAGGGTATGTAAACGTATGAGAACAACTTCTATGTATATATACATTGTATATTTTCTTTGTCAGGGAAACATGATAATGCAGTAGTTAGCACTGCCACCATTAGTCAATCAGAAGCTATCTGTCTACATACAGTATAAAACTGTCAAAAAAGGTTAGAAAATGTCTTCACGGCATAACATTCAGGTGAGGTAGGGGACTGATTTGAAAGTTGGAGCATTGTGCACTTTTTAGTTATTTAGTCATATTTAAAAATAAGTGATAATACAATACAATTTCATTAATTAGTAGGCTGCATTAAATACATTTTTTAACAATACTTCACATTGTTAATGCAGATAAAAACATAGCCAAATAGGATTGTGGTGACTCAGTAGTTTTCACAGAGTGATGTAAAAATGGCATTAATTTGGATTAATTTTCTGTTGTGAGTGGTTGATTATGGAAGGTCTATGACTAATTGTAATTAGAATTTCCTAAACATAACATTTCTGATAGAAGGTGGAGAGTTAAAAACTCTGTTAAAGTCTCAAAGTAAAATAATTGACTGCTTTGATCCATAGACTTGCTGATAACAAATAGTGATAGTCAAGTGCTAAATCATTATTATGTGTTGATAGTGCAGAAGTAAGGTTGTTTTTTGTAAATAAGTGTTCACTCTATGCTTGCAGAGTGACTCTTACATATTTCTTTTCTTCTTACATTTTATTATTTACTTTTAAGGCTAACCTGCCTCAAACAGTAGCATAGGTGAATGGATGTTATGAGCAGCTTGTGTGTGCTCACTCCTCTCCTTGTGTTTGACTAACTTGCATTGGGGATCCTTTTTGCCATCAGGAATGGCTGTAAGAGGAGTGAAATATGAAAAAATACAAAATACACAAGATGAAGTAACCACTTTTAAAGTGAATTTGAAAAAGTAAATTTATCTGTAATTAAAGTCACACAGAATGTTTCTCTTTTTTAAGATAAATGCTTTTCAATGGGAGATTTTGAAATTTCAAATATTTGTATTTGTATTTTGTGTGCAGTATTTGAGATATTTCAACAAATACTGAACTTTGGTGACAAGTTTCCTTGAAAGTAAGTGTGCCAAATTTGAACACAATCATCTTACTGAAAGTTGGGGCATTTCAAGCAGACAGACAGACAGACATAGCAATCACAGAAGCATTACTGTATATTCAAATGCACCTAAAAAGACACATTATTATTTACAGTCTATCATATATTTTAATATTGCTACATTATGAACACTTTACTTGGTCCTTTTACAAATATTGGCCTATAGTGATTTTTTTACATTCACTTTACAGCTACACACAGGCACATTAAATACCTTACAGGAACAAATTGTAAGTTTTGGAGTGAATCACCAACCTGTTGATTTACTATCCAAAGCTTTAGTACCACAAAAGCAAGACACACTGAAGTAACCATCTGGGTGAACTTAAAAAAAGAGTGTCTGTAATACAAGTAATACGTGGGCTAGAGGTATTAGTGTTAAAAGTAGTTAAATGGGTCATTAACACTTTGAACATGATGTACAAGTTAAGGCGTATCTCATTGAGCCGGTCAAAACACGACATATGTGTATATATCTCAGTGTATAGCCACTATAGAAGCAGCCAGCATGTTGGCAAGCTTTGCTGTCGTGTCTCAGTTACCTACTGTAGTGCTGCCATTTAGTGGATAGCCATATATTTTTATTTGGTGGCAACAGCTTGTGGAAAATAGTGCTGTATATAGACAGTCCATAGTTATGTTGTCAAGAAAAAGGTTTAAAGTAGCTGGTGTTTTGGAACAACCGATTTATTGCTAAATGAATATTTTGATGATAATGAAAGTAATGGAGATAGTGGTAATCAACTGGATGATGAGAAACTTGTAGGCTCTGATGTAGATAGTCTGAAGAAATAAATGAGAAAAGCATTAATACGCTTCCTTAGACTCCCCTCCGTGTGTTTGCACGCTCCATCGGGCCCTTTGGCTGCCTCCTTATCACGCATGTATGACAATAGTTGTCCTGAAGGCTTTTCTTCATTACAAGGCGTTTGACTTGTCCCGACTGTCAGGACAGCACTACACAGATATTCTGCCACCAACTGAGCATAAACAGCTACCAACTACCAAATGAGTGGTACGCAACAAGTGTGGACAGCATAAACAAACATGTTATATTTGGGGCACATGTGCTTCTAAGTCTGCAACTCAAAGTGGTGCCATGCTTCTAGGACTTTCATTCAGATGCAGACTTTTCGTCATGTTGCTGGTGAAAATAAAGTAATTAACATTTATTTACATTTTTGACAGAGTTTCTATTGATAATAAAACCATTGCTTGCTAATATATTATTTTACATTTTTTACGAATTTTAACACAGTTCGTTATTTATCATACTATATATGTATAGACCTATACTGCATCATCTTGGTAATAAATGGTTCAGCAGTCAATGTGTTAAATATTAATAAAATAAACAGGCATCAGGGGAAAAGTGACATGTTCATATCAGCTGTAGGGAGTAAGGTAGCTCTTCTTGTACTGTGTTATCACTGCTTTATTTGTTAATTACCAGAACCAGAGTATGCACAATGAAAAAGTATTCCAAAAGAAAGGTAAAACACTGGTCTATTTTTTTTGCTCAAAATTGTTATTTACTGGTACTTAATTTTGTTTTATGTGAATGAAGTACAAAGTGTGAAGTCAGTAGACGGATTGGGAGAGCATGGGGATTCCATGAGGTCACTAGAAAGGAGTATGTGGCTCTCCTGATATCTATGCAAAAGGACAAAGGTCTAAGTTTCTAGTGTCTGGTGCTTCCTGTCTTACTATATGGTTGCGAGACATCACACTATCCAGTAACCTGAGATGAAGACTGGACTCCTTTAGTACTGTGTCTCTTCAGAGAATTATTGGGTATCGCTGGTTTGACTTTGTGTCAAATGAGTAGTTGCTCATGGAGTCCTGAATGAGGCAAATTACCTGCATTGTGAGGGAGTGTCAGTTACAGCACTACGACTATGTGGCGCGATTCCCTGAAGGTGATCCAGCTCTCAAGATCCTCATTGTTGAGGACCTGAGACTGGACCAGGCCAAGGGGATACTCACGTAACACCTAGCTGGGGCAGATAGAGGGTCACTTCCAGAGGGTTGGACTGGACTGCGTGTCTACTTGGGAGGTTACCAACCAGGATTCCGAGCTGTTTGGTTGTGTGGTAGGTACTGTACCAGTGCATGCTCCCCAACCTGACCTGACCTGTACTAATCATTTTGAGAGGGTGTATAGAAACAGCTGCAAAGTAAAGTTTCACATACTTTATGGCACCCAGAAAAATGCTGCAGGTGTTCTTTGCTAGGCTAAAGAGAAGCTTATAGTAAATTTGATAATCAGCATTATGTACAGTCATATGAAAAAGTATGGGAACCCCTCTTAATTCTTTGGATTTTTGTTTATCATTGGTTGAGCTTTCAAAGTAGCAACTTCCTTTTAATATATGACATGCCTTATGAAAGCAGTAGTATTTCAGCTGTGACATTAAGTTTATTGGATTAACAGAAAATATGCAATATGCATCATAACAAAATTAGACAGGTGCATAAATTTGGGCACCCCAACAGAGATATTACATCTATACTTAGTTGAGCCTTCTTTTGCAAATATAACAGCCTCTTAGCGTCTCCTATAGCCTTTGATCAGTGTTTGGATTCTGGATGGAGGTATTTTTGACCATTCTTCCATACAAAATCTCTCCAGTTCAGTTAAATTTGATGGCTGCTGAGCATGGATAGCCTGCTTCAAATCATCCCATAGATTTTCGATGATATTCAAGTCAGGGGACTGTGATGGCCATTTTAGAACATTGTACTTCTCCCTCTGCATGAATGCCTTTTGTAGATTTGTAACTGTGTTTTGAGTCATTGTCTTGTTGGAATATCCAACCCCTGCGTAACTTCAACTTTGTGACTGATGCTTGAACATTATTCTGAAGAATTTGTTGATATTGGGTTGAATTCATCCAACCCTCAACTTTAACAAGGGCCCCAGTCCCTGAACTAGCCACGCAGCCCCACAGCATGATGGAACCTCCACCAAATTTGACAGTAGGTAGCAGATGTTTTTCTTGGAATGCGGTGTTACCAAATAACTCAATTTTTGTCTCATCACTCCAAAGCACTTTGCTCCAAAATTAATCGGGCTTGTCTAAATGAGCATTTGCATACAACAAGCGACTCTGTTTGTGGCGTTAGTGCAGAAAGGGCTTTCTCATTACCCTGCCATACAGATGTTCTTTGTGCAAACTGCGCTGAATTGTAGAACGATGTACAGATACACCATCTGTAGCAACATGTTATTGCAGGTCTTTGGAGGTGATTTGTGGGTTGTCTGTAACCATTCTCACAATCCTGTGCATATGCCACTCCTGTATTTTTCTTGGCCTGCCAGAACTGGGTTTAACAGCAACTGTGCCTGTGCCTGTGGCCTTCCATTTCCTGATTACATTCCTTACAGTTGAAACTGACAGTTTAAACCTCTGAGATAGCTTTTTGCAGTCTTCCCCTTAACCATAATACTGAACAATCTTTGTTTTCAGATCTTTTGAGAGTTGCTTTAAGGATCCCATGCTGTCACTCTTCAGAGGAGAGTCAAAGGGAAGCCCAACTTGCAATTGACCACCTTAAATAATTTATCTCATGATTGGACACACCTGTCTATGAAGTTCAAGGCTTAACGAGCTAATCCAACCAATTTGGTGTTGCAAGTAATCAGTATTGAGCAGTTACATGCATTCAAATCAGCAAAATTACAAGGGGACCCAAATTTTTGCACAGCCAGTTTTTCACATTTGATTTAATTTCATACAACTAAATATTGCTTCACTAAAAATCTTTGTTCGGAAAACACCCCAGTACTCAGATGTTCCTAGGAAATGAAAGACATACCACTGTTATCTTTTTTGTTGAAAGTAGAGTAAATTATTATGCAGGATGAGAGGGGTTCCCAAACTTTTTCATATGACTGCAATTGTACTTATTCCAAAAAAATAATTTATATTTGTAAGCATTACAGAAAAACTAGCTAATTGGAAATTATGGGAAATATATTTTACCACATACAACATGTGCTATTGTGTAACTATTAACACCTTGGCTTTTTGCGCTATAACTGATTGAACATAATGCTTCAAGGAAACATATTTAAAGTTATTCTTTGTCCCCAACTCCTTTCTGGAAGTACAATATGAATTAACGAGAATAAATATTTTCTTCTATAGGAGAAAGTTGTTATTTCTTCTTTTCATCCATTTATCCTGTTCTGTGTTACGTGTGTCTATCCCGACAACAAGGATATAAGCATGACTGAAATTAAAAACCTATTCTGTAACAAACTGTACAGAATGTTGTCTGTAGTTTGTTGCAGATGCGTTTGTGGTTAATTTAAGTTACCATAATGTCTACAACAGTGGTTCTCAAACTCAGTTCAGAATAATCAGAAAAACAATCAATTGGGTCACCCCCTAGACCTCCACCCCAAGGTATTAGGAGGACCATCCCAAATATAAGACAGTGTGGTACCATTCTTCAAGGAATCCTTGTAAGCAATAACAAAAGCTTTCTCTTGTAAGCAATAACAACAACTTTCATAAGTTGTCCATAAATTGCTGGAAGAAAAAGATTACTCTGGAAGTAAGTTCTAGCAATTCAAAGCAACTAAAAATTGCAATGCTGAGTCATGGTTTGCCACACTCAGTAGAGGTCACATTAGACAGCCATCTCACAACTGACCAACACTTTATGTCAGCCTCAAGTATTTTGTGAAGAAAATTTCCATTGTAATAGGACTTGCCTCCAGGGAAAGATTTCTTTTTTTTTTTAATCTAGCTCTAAACATGTTTGTGTGTTTTCATTTTGCTGAATACATTTTGAAAAAGGGAAAACAAACTCACAGTTACCGATGTATCAAACAGCATTGTATATTTTATTTCCTCTACATCATATGTTCTATAATAGTGAAGGTAAATTGTAATATAAGACATTAAATTCAATATATTGTATAAACGTAATTCATGTTAAAGAAATAATGCACGACAGCTAAAGTCTTTGTTAATATATTAAAAAATATGTTATCATCTTATATTATTACAAACAGACATGGGCACATTCATTGGTACCCCTCCACTAAAAAAAGGAACTCATAATTGGC
This sequence comes from Erpetoichthys calabaricus, assembly GCF_900747795.2. Taxonomy (NCBI): domain Eukaryota; kingdom Metazoa; phylum Chordata; class Cladistia; order Polypteriformes; family Polypteridae; genus Erpetoichthys; species Erpetoichthys calabaricus. Next base: position 107,898,106 of record NC_041396.2, read on the forward strand.
TCTGCAATATTTTGAAACTGACAAAACTAATTGGCACCCATCATTGTTTATTGTGTATTTCACAAATATCAGACTTTGCTTTACAGTTTTGATTCACCAGAATATTTTTAAAAATAACACAAATGAAAATGGCAAAAATGATAGGAAATGTTAAACTAATATTTTGTTAAACAACCTTTAGAGGCAATCACAGCAAACAAGTGATTTCAGTAGCTTTCAATAAGACTTTTGCACCTATGAACAATTTAGCGCACTCTTCCTGAGCAAATTCCTTGAGCTGTATCAGATTGGAATGGTGCCTTCTCCAGACTGCATGTTCCAGTTTTTTCTTATAGATGTTCCATAGGATTCAAAACAGGGATCATCATACAAGGCCACTTTAGAATAGTCCAATTTTTTGTTCTTAGCCATTCTCCTGTGCTTTATCTGAGTGTTTTGGGTTTTTGTCTGGTTGGGGGGATTCATGACCTGCGACTGAGATGGAGCATTCTGGCTCTGGTCAGTACATTTCACTCTAAAATGACTTGATAGTCTTGAGATTTCATTGCTTCCTGCACAGATTCAAGGCACTCTGTGCCAGAAACAGCAAAACAGCCCCAAAACATAACTGAGCCTTCTTTATATTTCACAGTAAGTATGGTGTTTATTTTGAAAGCTTTATTTTTTTTTTGTCTGTGGACATAGAATTGGTGTGACTTGCCAAAAGCTCCAATTTTGTCTCATCTGTCCAAATGACATTCTCGCAGAGCATTGTGGCTTGTCAATATGCATTTCAGCAAATTCTACTATGGCTTTTTTATGTGGAGTCCTCCTGGGTCTTTTTCCATTGAGCCCACTGTCAACTCAAAAAGCAACGGATGGTTCAATCAGACACTGATGGACCTTGACCTTGGAGTTCAACTTGTATCTTTTTGGAAGTTGTCCTTATATTTTTGTCTATTATTCTTCCCATCTTTCTGCCCATTCCTGGGTTGATTTCCCTCTTGCAGCCATGTCCAGAAAGGTTGGCTACAGTCTCATGGACCTTAAACTTCTTAATGATCATTGCAGCTGTTGTCACAGGAACATAAAGCTGCATGGGAATGGTCACATGCTCATCTATAATTTTCTTTCTGCTCGCCTCAGACAACTTTCTCCTTGGTCCATGTTCAGTGTGGGACACACAATAATACCAAAGAGCAAAGTGACTATTTTTCTCCATTTAAATAGGCTCAATGACTCTTTGAATGATTGGAGACTTGTGTGATACAAAATAAAAAAAATAAAACAGCTAATTTGAAAAATAATTCTAATCCAATTATTTTTGATTATTTCTAGGGATAATAACAAATGTGTCATGGCCATTTTAGAATATTGTTGTAGGATTAGCAATAGTATTATCTCTTTTGACACTTCTTTTGCTTTACTCGACTTTTCAGGAGGCATACAGCAATTTTTCAATAAGTTTTAAGGATAATGACAAATTTGTCCACGTCTGCAATCTTGCTTTTTTTCTATATCTGAATGCTTGTCTTCTCAAGCTCTGTCTGTCACACAGTTGGTCAAGACGACCCTTCGGTCTGACTCTTTCCAGCCCTCACTGAAGTTTTCAATAGTTGTTCTTGTTTATAACGAATTAACACCTGACTTCTTTGTTCTGGCTGAATTCTGTCTAACTTCTAGTGTGTTTTTTTTCTCTCTGTCTAAAATATTGTTGTTTGTGTCCGTGCTTCACTAACTTGGAACTTTCTGACACATTGAGAATGGTCTTGCACATGACAATGACCTACTCTTTACTGCTGAGGATGGATTATTGACTATGTCACTCTACCATAGTACCTTAAGAACTGTTCTGGACTTACTGGCACATGCTACTCATTGATGTGCTTTAATCTGTGGGCTGAATGCAGGCAAACTGTTATTTAGCAATGAAGGAAGTTCTCTGCACCCGATCTCCACAATGTCCAATCATTTCTCTGCATTTTTCAGTATCTACCTAATTCACTAGTATGATGTCATGTTTCACTTCAACAGTAAGTAAATGTTACCTCAGTGCTACATGAAGTTCTCTTCAAGATACAAAATGGTCTTACATAAATCCTCTGACTCCCTAAATGACATAATGTATGTGCATTGATACCTACTAACTTCATACATCTGAATACGCGTGAAATGGAATTTCTACTGTAGGATCTCAAGCTAATCTAAAAGCTTTAGAGTCTCACTTTATTTAATCTTCAACCTTTATACTGGCACTAATCTTGCACTACTTCTCCACAGCACTCCAAATCTGAATAAACACATCTTTGACCTTGTCAAGGCATCTTTAGCCACTTATAGAACATTGCCAGAAGTCAGACACTTCCTGTTCTCCTCTGATACAAAACAGTCTGCCATTCCTTCAGCATGTCTCCAATTAATTAAAATTAGTTTTTTAATGGTCTTCCTACACAAAGTATCAACTAACTGCAAATACTGTTGCTTGTGTTCTGCCATAGACCAAGTGTAATATAAATATTGTCTCTTATCAGACTAAACTAAATCTTAAGTGTGAAATAAACATTGTGAAAAACAAATTTTATCTAAAAATTATTTTATGTTCACGTTCTTGGAATTTGAAAACCCCAAATGAAAGATATTTAAAAATAGAAAAATGTATCTGATTAAAAAAAAAAAAAACACAAAACACATAATACACTCTCTCTTTCAGGAATTCATGGCCTTACTGAAGAAGATGCAACTGCAGCATTCCTGCATGGATCATCTCACCATAAAAGATACAATATATTGAATATTTGACCTTTTGAGCACAATCAAACAGTATCAATAAAGGTAGAATGTACAGTATAATGGCGGTATGTATTATGTTTTTCAGTGAACAGATAGAGTTTGACCAGATAGATAGATAGAAACATAATTAATCTCAATTGAAAATGCAGACCGTACTTTCAAAGTTGCATGAGGAAGTAATCTATTTTCAGATTTCTAGCATATTTTGGATGCTATTTAATGCAGGACAGTTTTCATCTGAAATGATCAGACAGAGTGATAAAGGCATGCAAGAGACGGCTGGCAACTCAGCCCGGCCGGGACACCCCTGCAATGAAAGAATGCGGGAAGGCAGATTTTCAAGGATACTGCTGCACCCAAAATGCTAGATGGCAGCTCCCCTGGAGTGTAACAGTTTCCAGCAGAGCATCCTGGGACTTGGAGTTCGGTTTCTCAGCCCTGTTGGAAGGTCGGTGGAATGGTGAGGATGCAGGGAGTAGAGTTGGTGAGGTGGATTAGTTTAAATACTTGGGATCAACAGTACAGATTAACGGGGATTGTGGAAGAGTGGTGAAAAAGAGAATGCAGGAAAGGTGGAATAATTTGTGACAGATGGGTATCAGCAAGAGTGAAAGGGAAGGTCTACAGTACAGCAGTGAGACCAGCTGTGTTATATGGGTTGAAGACGGTGGCACTGACCAAAAAACAGGAGACAGAGCTGGAGGTGGCAGAATTAAAGATGTTAAGATTTGCATTGGGTGTGATGAGGATGGACTGGATTAAAAATGTATACATTAGAGCAGGGGTGTCAAACTCCAGGCCTGGAGGGCCGCAGTGGCTGCAGGTTTTCATTCTAACTTTTTTTCCTAATCAGTGACCAGTTTTCACTGCTAATTAATTTCTTTGCCCTTCATTTTAGTAGCCCTGTTTCTAAGGATTCAGTCATCTGAATTATTTTCTTCATTAAATGATAGCCAAATAGAAATGAGACATGAAACAAGCCAACAAATGACAAGCTAAATTGGGTCTTCAAACTCCAACCAATTAACTCCAACCAGTTTCTTAATGAGAAGCTTCTTCTTGCTGTTAATTAAACCTGTTATTTAATTCCATGGCTTGTTGCTGCTCTCATTCTGTAACAGCAGACATTTCCAAAACTGTTGATTTTCTTGTTTTTCTAAGAGTACTGTCAAAATCTTATGGTGATCTGAGAGATCAACCTTACTGAGACCTTCACTTGTCTTTATTTTCAGATAATGTGTGATGGGCACAGGTGAACTGGTCATGTGGTGGCTTGCTGTAGCTGCACTTTTGCATGCTTGCCCATTTTAACAGACTCCCCTACAGCTGGCTCTGAAGTTGTTAATTTGTGTGTTGGAATGCCAGCTCATTCTGTTGGTGATTCATCATTAGACTGATTCAACTTGTCAGCGCTGTTACAATACATTTCATTGTACAGTATGATTCTACAATAAATAGGACGAATTAACATTACAGCCCATGCACCCAGAGACGACTGAAGTTAAATCTGATTTTTTAGCAAAGAAATATCTTTGCATTCTATGACTACATGATGGTTACATAGTTGCCTCCATAATGTACAGCCTTTTTTTATCTTGTATGACAATTAATTCAGGTAAAGTGACCACTTTGTTGTTTATCTATGGTAAGTTAAAATTTTTAGCCACATACTTGGCTCACAACTTATAAAAAATAAGTTGCACTAACATTTCTTCATTTGGCCAGTGCTTCTACTTACATATGAGGAAAACCAATACAAGGAAATGAACATTAAGTAACAAACCTTAGAATATGTTACAAGGCTCAGCTCCCACTAGCTGACAGAAACTAATTTACAACTGTTGATGAGAAAAAATACAGAAATACTTTAGAATCAAATGTTTTGGTTTAATTGATAAAGCAAGTGTGGGAGACAGTATGCGTGAACATGGATTTTAATCACAGTTCTGCAGTTAATCAGTAATCTGTGCTAGAACTAATAAGCAGCAGAGAACTAATGGCCATGAATGAGATAAGAGAATCAAATGATACACAGTAACTGTAACATATGTTTTTTTACAGGCACTAATAGATATAAAGTAAATGAATAAAAATATGATTAAACAAGTCTCATATGTAGGCAAGATAGCCTAATTACATAAATTGATATACCCTGCACTCCTCTTTTTATGAAGGGCTATAAAATGTAATGCTCCACAACTATTTTAAAATCGAAGGTTCATCAACAGAGCAAGCTGGTGCTGGTTTGTTTGCCATCTATTTAACACAAAAATCAATTACAAAAATACATAACATTTATGTTATCTATTTCAAATTGTTGGGAATAAGTTCTGTCACCATGGGAGACTTCTGGGCTGATAGTGGATGTGGCCTGATTTCCACAAACAATGAAATATCACTTCCATCACTACAGTGGACTCCAGGCATGATAGTGGATTTGGCCTCACAGATCAATTTCTGCAGCCAGACCCTTTTCGGTATACTGGCTATTGGTATGATGTCACATTATGTTCAAAACTCTCTTCTGATTTAAAAAGATGTTAAGTTCAATACCCCAGGCTATGATGTTATCATTGTTATTTCATTTGTTACTGTTACTTGTTTCTCACAATCCTATTAAACACCTGAGATCTTCTAATATTGTCTTCTTATAATTCAAAAGATTCATTTTGCAATTTGTCTTGAATATTTTTTTATATTTTAGTTCTTTTTGTCTTTTGATGAATCTGAATCAGTTCACTCATTCAAATCTTATTTAAAGACTCACCTCTTTCTCTTTAATTTTTTTTACTATAACTTCATTCTTATTCCATCCTTCTGTAACAACTGTACTTGTCCTGACTTTACACAACTCTCTTCTTAGTCTCTCCATTTTCTTCATGGTACAATTCTGTTGTTCTTGTGCTCACTTTAAGCATATAATTGTAATATTTAAGTATAAGCTCTGGTATATACTGCTTATTTTACTCTTTTCACTACATAAAGTGCCATGTAAGAGCATACTTAATGAATGGCACTTTATAAAAAATAATTGAGGAGTTTGATGTGTTTTTTTATTACATCTGTTAACACTTTTTTTCATTCCCTCTTCTCTGCTTTACTGTCAGGACAGACAAATACATTTTTCATATACTTTGTGCTCTTTGTCATCATTCTAGTTGTTTAGAGATGCCTTATGGTGCTCTTGTTGTTAACAGAAGTGGACTGGTAGGAGTGCCTATTATTAAAATTGTATTATTCTCACTACTAAATAAAACAAATGCCATCACTTCACTGTACTGCTTAGTTGTATAACACCCCCAGGCACAGAGGACTGGGAGGAAAACAGATGTGGATTTGTATTCTAGGATGTGACACAAACCTGGTACAATATTAAGTACATGTTTTACTTTTTTCAGTCTTTTTCATCTGTGATGTGTTTCATTTCTATAATTTATCTCCGCTTATCTGAATTATAGCCAGAAGTCTTCATTTACAAAGGAGAATAATGTATTCTTAGGAAGTTGTTCAAACAGATGTTCTATGAAATTTGCTGATAAACAGATTTTATATACAAGATAGAGTAGCTGCTCTAGCAGAAACACTGTGATATATATATATATATATATATATATATATATATATATATATATATATATATTCACGGCATTCGTAGTCTGAATCACAATCTGATTGTATGGGTGGTTACCTACCAGGTAACACTTGTGGTTGGCCAGCAAGTCAGCTAACATATATATATATAGTCACACACGTGCAACTAAGAGGATGTTGTATGGAGCAAGCAAAGGTAATTCCACGCCAGGCCAGGGGGTGGCGTGGAGCACTAAACCTTTTCCTGTTATCTCTACAGACCAGCCGCGGGAAAGCCTGTCTGATTCAGAGCAGATGACGTCACTTCCAGTTCCGGTGCCCAGAAGAATATCACTTCCAGCACCCAACCTGACATCCGAAGAACATCACTTCCGGTTCCCTTACTTCACTTCTTGCCTGATCCCTTAAAGCTGCCATCTTTGCAAACCCTTGACAGTTCTGTTTTGGACTCCATACTGAGAACATCTCAATACTATTTAAAAAACCTTTTGCAGCCAGGAATAATATACGGGTGGATGCCCCAAACCTAAAGTGTGTCGAGTCTATTCATTTCACAATATATAGCTTTTATGTTTCTTTTTATAAATATTCTAACTGTTTTTCATTTTTATTACTGGTAATTTAACAGTGGCTAAAATAAAAGGAATTTTATGACATCAATGCAATGAGGAAACAACTGTGGTATCATGTTTAACTTAATGATCAGTTCCAAGCAATAAAACCTAAATACCTCTGCATATTGCTTATGTAAACATAAAATCTGCCATTGGAATAACATTGCAGACTTTAAATTTGGTAATTCTCCATATACTATTTATTATTCTTAGACTACTTTATTATTTAAAACTACCATTAAAAATATGCTGCATATGAAATTGACAGTATTTACTATATCTGCATTAAAAGCACATTACTTACAAAAAAAGGAATTCATTAATAATCACATTTTTGAAAAAAAGAGAAGCAAACAGAGAAAATGCATGCCGTAAAATAAGCACAAAGACAAAGAAAAAGGTTTGGGATGCAGACCTTATACTTGAAAAAGGTGAGTGCGAATGATAGGTCTTTACAGACATGAGCTTAAAAAATAACTGAGGTTGATTACAAAATGGACACAAAATATATGTGATATACAGGAAATGGTGTCAGAGATGGATGTCATCTTGGTAGCGGAAGTGACGTTGTGAAGAGTTGGGATCTGGTGCCATGGAAGAGAACGTGGTAGGTGGAGACTTCTGGGGATCAGAAGACTTCTGGGGATCGGATGAGGGGTGAGGAAGCTAGTTCTTCTGTAGGTCTGCAGGGGAAAAGGAGAAAGAGTTAGAGGGTAGTGCCAACCCCCAGTCCAGGGTGGAAATACAAGAGTTTGAGCCCTTAAGCTATCTCCCAAGTGCACGTGTGTGACGATGCACACATCACATGAACCAGGCAAGGGATACAAACCCAGCCCACTACTGTATACTTCTCCACCATGTCTCCCACAAAAAAGAAAAAGCAGACAATTTAAGCAACTCTTTATTTCTGTTTTAAAGTAAAATCCATTAATGTGTTTAAATAATAAATGAAAACAACGTCAATTCAGTTCTGAATGTACTATTGCTATGATGTGTTTTGATAAAGTTTGGTTTGCACGGTAGGTGATTATGCCCATATGACTATAAACATTCTGATAGTGCTTGGGGACTAGATCTAGGATTTATTTAACTTTTACAGCTTCTACCCAGTGAGGTTTAATAATAAGAAATGGAATACATGATCTTTCAGAAACGTAATCTGGTAACTTTGTTAATGGTAAGTACTATATTGAAAATGACTAGAGGTATACTGAAAGTCCATCATAAACATAAAAATGCTCTTCATATTATAGGATTTATTTTTAAGATTAATAATCAATAAGATGCTCATCCAGGGATGCCATAAAATGTAGGATTTTGATGATTAATAATCAATAAGATGCATATCTAGGAGGACGCCATAATAATGGGGGATTTGAAAAACACATTTTAAGTTGGTTAATTAATTATCAGTTTTGCCTTTGGCAATACCAGTAATTAATCAAATAATTTGGTAAGGATTCTATTTTATTTACCTTTAGACTTATATCAAGATAAATGAAGCACATTCATTTTAAGGAACAGAATAATACAATCTGTTGATAAACTCAAGGATTATAGACGTGTGATAAATGCATATACAGTTAGGTCCATAAATATTTGGACAGAGACAACTTTTTTCTAATTTTGGTTCTGTACATTACCACAATGAATTTTAAATGAAACAACTCAGATGCAGTTGAAGTGCAAACTTTCAGCTTTAATTCAGTGGGGTGAACAAAACCATTGCATAAAAATGTGAGGCAACTAAAGCATTTTTTTAACACAATACCTTCATTTCAAGGGCTCAAAAGTAATTGGACAATTGACTCAAAGGCTATTTCATGGGCAGGTGTGGGCTAGTCCATCGTTATGTCATTATCAATTAAGTAGATAAAAGGCCTGGAGTTGATTTGAGGTGTGGTGTTTGCATGTGGAAGATTTTACCGTGAACAGACAACATGCAGTCAAAGGAGCACTCCATGCAGGTGAAAGAAGCCATCCTTAAGGTTCGAAAATAGAAAAAACCCATCCGAGAAATTGCTACAATATTACGAGTGTCAAAATCTACAGTTTGGTACATCCTGAGAAAGAAACAAGCACTGGTGAACTCAGCAAGGCAAAAAGACCTGGACGTCAATGGAAGACAACAGTGGTGGATGATCACAGAATCATTTCCATGGTGAAGTGAAACCCCTTCACAACAGCCAACCAAGTGAACAACATTCTCCAGGGGGTAGGCGTATCGATATCCAAGTCTACCATAAAGAGAAGACTGCATGAAAGTAAATACAGAGGGTGCACTGCAAGGTGCAAGCCACTCATAAGCCTCAAGAATAGAAAGGATAGATTGGACTTTGCTAAAGAACATCTAAAAAAGCCAGCACAGTTCTGAAAAAAAATTTTTTTGATCAGATGAAACCAAGATCAACCTCTACCAGAATGATGGCAAGAAAAAAGTATGGAGAAGGCGTGGAACAGCTCATTATTCAAAGCATACCACGTCATCTGTAAAACACGGTGGAGGCAGTGTGATGGCTTGGGCGTGCCTGGGTTGCCAGTGGCACTGAGACACTAGTGTTTATTGATGATGTGACACAGGACAGAAGCAGCCAAATGAATTCTGAGGTGTTCAGAGACATACTGTCTGCTCAGATCCGGCTAAATTCAGTCAAATTGATTGGGCGGCGTTTCATGATACAGATGGACAATGACCCAAAACATACAGCCAAAGCAACCCACGAGTTTAAGCAAAGAAGTGGAAAATTCTTGAATGGCCAAGTCAGTCACCTGATCTTAACCCAATTGAGCATGTATTTCACTTGTTGAAGACTAAACTTTGGACAGAAAGGCCCACAAACAAACAGGAACTGAAAGCCACTGCAGTAAAGGCCTGGCATAGCATTAAAAAGGAGGAAACCCAGCATCTGGTGATGCCCATGAGTTCAAGACTTCAGGCTGTCATTGCCAGCAAAGGGTTTTCAACCAAGTATTAGAAGTGAACATTTTATTTCCAGTTATTTAATTTGTCCAATTACTTTTGAGCCCCTGAAATGAAGGGATTGTGTTAAAAAATGCTTTAGTTGCCTCACATTTTTATGTAATCGTTTTGTTCACCCCACTGAATTAAAGCTGAAAGTCTGCACTTCAACTGAATCTGAGTTGTTTCATTTAAAATTCATTGTGGTAATGTACAGAACCAAAATTAGAAAAAAGTTGTCTCTGTCCAAATATTTATGAACCTAACTGTATAATGATATATAAGACTGGATGCAGATAGACTAGACAGACAAACATATTACATATAGGCTGTCTATTTACTGGTATTTACAATTCTACTTTATCTTGGCACAGATAAACAGTTTAACAATACCTACCCAATATTGTGTGGAGCTGTTGCTTTGTTGATGGTCTGGGTTAAAGTGGAAGATTCTTCATGCATTGGAGTGCACTCTTTCTCTTTGCTGCATGATTGTCAGTGCTGTGCTGCTGCTTTCCTCAGCTTGTCTTCTGCTGTCATTTGCCAATTCATAGGGAAAGAGCTTTACACATTCTGGCCCAAGAGTTCAGATGGTGAGGTTCACTTCTTGAAGTAATAGCTTTTTAGCCTTGTCAGACTACTGGCACACAGTTTTGGCTTGACAAACTGGGTATCAGCTTCTGGGCCACGGAAGAGAAGAGAAATTTTACCTTTTCATCTTCTTATGGAGAGGGCGGCATGCAGCTGCTTAGTCTGAGAGAAGATTTTCTAAAGTCATTTTGGAAAATGTGCATCGAGTGCCCATTGAAAGAGTCCCAGAAGTTTCTAAAAGTCCCTGAAGAATTTCAGTGAGTGTGTTCGATTCCCAATTCACCATGTATTTCCTCTAGGGGTTGCTAGCTCCCTAGCTGGAATAAGTTATTTTGTAATTGCAGCTTTTTAAGTAACCCGAAACTATATAGATATAATGTAAAAAGGCGATATCCCTCCCATAGTGATATGGCGGTAAGAAATCACATAAGAGAAAATAACTTAGCTTTCTTTAATGACAATTTACGCTGCATTACAAACGAAGAAAGCCAAATGGCAAGACGCAGGTGGATCTCAATGTATACATTCTGCCATTTTTCATTGCTGCGATGGAAGGATTTTCAGGACGGAAGACGTTATCACCCATCTGTCTGTCGGCTTCGAGGTGTTTGGCTACTGTCCAAGTCTTTTATACTGTTTTCTCCACGTTGTAGGCCCTTACTTAGGTTCCAAACAAGGCAAGGAGAGGCTTCAATTTCATCTCTAACATACAGAAATAGTACAATGCCCCTTTTCGTAGTTGTCCTCTTCTCTCTTCAAATGCTTGCCTAGCAGTTCTAAATGCTGAGAGCCCCTGGCCTGTGCATGTGAATGGATTTATAAAATAATTTTTGTACAGAGCACAGTTGTAGCGGGGCTACATAGTACGTCCCTACTACTTGCCCAGAGAGTTTGGACATGTCATTGTTGTCATCGTGTACATCCCTCCTCGGGCGGACGTGGAGTCAGCGAGTGACATCATCCATTCTGCTGTTGCTAAGTTACAAACGCAGCACCCTGAGGCGCTTGTGCTAATCACTGGAGACTTTAACCATGTGACGCTGGACAAAACATTACCTGCATTCTCCCAGTATGTGGACTGTAACACCCAGGGAAATAAGACTATTGATTTACATACAGCGCCACCCTGCTGCCTGCGCTTGGGAAAGCAGATCATAACCTGGTTCTGCTTCAGCCTCACTATAAACCAAAAGTGAGAGTCCTACCTGTAACCACACGATCATTCAAGAAGTGGACCCCGGAGGCTGAGAATACTCTGTGAGAATGTTTTGGAACTACAGACTGGGATATCCTGCAGGGATCACATAGTCAGAACATTGAGGAAGTTGTTGACTGCACTACTGAATACATCAACTTCTGTATGGACATTGTAGTTACAGTAAGAACAGTACACTGCTATGCTAACAACAAGCCATGGATTACAAGTGACATCAAGGGCCTTTTGAACCAGAAGAAAAGGGATTTTAAAGACGGTGATCAGCATGAGCTCAAGCGCGTGCAGAAGGAACTCCAAGTCCAGCTCAGGGCGGCGAAGGAGCAGTACAGGAGAAAGCTGGAGCAGAAGTTGCAGAATAACAGCATGAAGGAAGTGTGGGATGGGATGAAGATCATCACTGGCTGCAGCTCGAAGCGGGGTACCACCATCGAGAGAGACGTGAAGAGAGCAAACCAAATGAACAACTTCTTTAACAGGTTTGACCATCCTAACCCACTCTCACTCTCACCTCGGAGTATTGCACCCTCCACACATCCTTCTGCTGATACCAGCATAGGAAAGACATCCCCACCCATAATTACAACAGCGCAAGTGAGCAGAGAGCTGAGGAGACTTCGTGCCAGCAAAGCAGCGGGTCCAGATGGAGTATCGCCACGACTGCTGAAGGTCTGTGCATCGGAGCTGGGGGGTCCTCTACAGCGCATCTTCAACCTGAGCCTGGAACAGGGGAGAGTCCCGAGGCTTTGGAAAACATCTTGTATCACCCCAGTCCCAAAGGTATCACGTCCTAGTGAGCTGAATGACTTTCGGCCTGTTGCTCTGACATCACATGTGATAAAGACCATGGAGAGGCTGCTGCTTCACCACCTTAGGCCACAGGTTCAACACGCCCTTGACCCTCTGCAGTTTGCATATCAGGAAAAGGTGGGAGCGGAGGATGCCATCATCTACATGCTACACCGATCCCTCTCTCACTTGGACAGAGGCAGTGGTGCTGTAAGAATTATGTTTCTAGACTTCTCTAGCGCCTTCAACACAATCCAACCTCTGCTCCTTAGGGACAAGCTGACAGAGATGGGATTAGATTCATTCCTAGTGGCATGGATCGTGGACTATCTTAAAGACAGACCTCAGGATGTGCGTCTTGGGAACTGCACGTCTGACATTGTGGTCAGCAACACAGGAGCGCCACAGGGGACTGTACTTTCTCCAGTCCTGTTCAGCCTATATACATCGGACTTCCAATACAACTCGGAGTCCTGCCACGTGCAAAAGTTCGCTGATGACACTGCTATCATGGGCTGCATCAGGAATGGGCTTGAGGAGGAGTATAGGAACCTAATCAATGACTTTGTTAAATGGTGCGACTCAAACCACCTACACCTGAACACCAGCAAAACCAAGGAGCTGGTGGTGGATTTTAGGAGGCCCAGACCCCTCATTGACCCAGTGATCATCAAAGGTGACTGTGTGCAGATGGTGCAGACCTATAAATATCTGGGAGTGCAGCTGGATGATAAATTAGACTGGACTGCCAATACTGATGCGCTGTGCAAGAAAGGACAGAGCCGGTTATACTACCTTAGAAGGCTGGCATCCTTCAACATCTGCAATAAGATGCTGCAGATGTTCTATCAGACAGTTGTGGCGAGCGCCCTCTTCTACGCAGTGGTGTGCTGGGGAGGCAGCATTAAGAGGAAAGACACCTCACGCCTGGACAAACTGGTGAGGAAGGCAAGCTCTATTGTTGGCATGGAGCTAGACAGTTTAACATCTGTGGCAGAGCGAAGGGCGCTCAGCAGGCTCCTATCAATTATGGAGAATCCACTGCATCCACTAAATAGTATCATCTCCAGACAGAAGAGCAGCTTCAGCGACAGACTGCTGTCACTGTCCTGCTCCACAGACAGATTGAGGAGATCGTTCCTCCCCCAAACTATGCGACTCTTTAATTCCACCCGGGGGGGTAAACGTTAACATTTAACATTATACATAGTTATTGTCTGTTTTTCAACTGCATTATTATCATTCTTTAATTTAATATTATTTATTGTATCAGTATGCTGCTGCTGAAGAATGTGAATTTCCCATTGGGATTAATAAAGTATCTATCTATCTATCTATCTATCTATCTATCTATCTATCTATCTATCTATCTATCTATCTATCTATCTATCTATCTATCTATCTATCTATCTATCTATCTATCTATCTATCTAATAGTATATTCTATGTATGTGCTGAGTGCGTGTTGTTTTCATCATCCCGTTTACTGTCCATTATGTGTATGTCAGTGAATGTTGTTCCCGTAAGTGCAGAGGGGACAGATGAGGGAGAGAGACCGCAGCCCCAGGACGGAAATCACCTGTTTACACACCATTTACATCCGGGACATTTTACATTTAAACAAGAGGAGCGAGAGGCGACAAGAGAGGTGGAGAGAGAGAGGAAAAGAAAAGAAGACAATTTATCCAACCATCTACAAACTCATTACTGCTATTCATTGCTTTATTCCACTGCTTGCTTTTTCATCTACTGATGATTTATCACGACAGTCAAAGCTGAGAAACCCCGGGGTTGAAGTCATTCCAACTATTGCCAGGACGTTTACAGTGAGGTCGTTTTGTTGTCGGGAGGAAGCACCATAACACCAGAACCAGTTTCTATACTGCCAGACTTTATTTTGGAACACATTGTTTCACCACATTTTCAGATCTATGTTTGTATTTGTGTTGTGCACTTTTGTTAATTGTTTGAGAACAAGGGAGGGTTTATTGTAAATATTTGTGTTAATATATATATTAATTAGTCACTGGTGTTTTGGGGATAAGTGGTAATTTGTGCAAACTTATACAGTACATATTTATTTATTATTGAATGTGTTTCTGTCTTTCATTTTACAATATATATGTGTTTAATCTGACATGTCCGTTTACTGTCTCTGGTCATTTCATCGTGTTGGGAAAATAAGACATCTTGTAAGGAGTACGGCTTGATATTAGAGCAAGAAACCTCAGGTATTCCAAGTTATAGTCTTGGTAGTGTAGTGGCTGGTCTGGGTAAGGGGTTGGCTGTTACACAGTGACATTAAACTTATATTCTGATTACACCATACCTCTCTTTGCCTCTTCGCATTTTCTGCCATTCTTTGCATTTTCTGCCATTCTTTGCTTCTTCTCACTACTTCTTCTCTGTTGTTCTTCTGAGAGATGGGGTAAATGTGGTTTTAAAGGAAGGTTGAACATTCTCCTGATTGTATTAAAGTAACTTCCAGTAACAAAACTGGTGTCTCTTCATAGGAAAGTTCTTCTGTCCATCAGAGCAGTCATGCCTTGAATTATAGGTCTTTGCTCTTCCTTGACACCATTTTGCTCCTTTCAGCTCAGAATATCAGCATAGGGGCCCATAGAGACATATCAGTGCAACTCTGATTTACACCTTTGTTATCAGATGAAGTCCAGGCAGATCCTGGTACAAGCTGGAGTTCATTTACTTAGTTTGGAATTGAAGTATGGGAAGGTGCAACTGGATGTCTGAATCCCTATTAAATCAGCTTTCTTAACAGGACTGGCGTGCAATGAAATCTTAGCAGAATGGACAATGTCCACTTTGTCGTACAATGTTTTGCTTTAAACCATTGTCATTTATATTACTTCCCAATAGATTGCCTACTGAATGGCACATTAAAGTTGTCAGTTCAGGCCAGTCATTCACCTTCTATCCAATCATTTTAAAGTTGGCACCTTGTCATGATAAAGGCATTATATACATTAACCTGATTTCACATTTTTAATAGCGGTTTTTAAAAAGTGGCAAGACAAATGCAAAATATCATTAGAACCAAAAGATGAAGCACAAAAATATTGTTAGTCACAAACCAGGGTTCTTAAGCTGGAAAAGCAGAAAACACTAAGCAACCAGACCCTAAGTACATAAAAATAGCAAAAAATGGTCAAAGATCCTAACTTCCTAGTTATTTGAATGATTTTCTAATTCTCTCAAAAAAACTAAAAACTTGGATGCTGGGAACAGGGTTCTACCATCTGAAATAAAGTATGCCAATGATGACACATATTTATGTCATCATGTGGTGGCAAAAAAAAAAAATACCACCACTGTTTTTTAACATACATAAAATGGCAGTGCCATTGATCAACAAAATGGTAGTGCATAAAGGTAAAATAAAAATAATGATAAAAATTAATAACTCTATTAAACTGAATTTAATAGTGCAAAAAATATGCACAACTAGATTCTGCACCCTCCAAGACATTTGAATCAATAAAGGTTTTAAAAACATCTGCTTCGCTTCGGGGTTTGAATGGTGGGTTAGAGGATTTGCACCCATTTGTTGTGAATAAAAATGAAAGAAAAGAAAGTTGTTTTTTTATAGATAAGAGGATTTTTTTTGTGCCTGTTCATTCTATTTTTCTTTTATGATATCAAAGGCCATCATTAAAGATGATTGGATGAAGGCAAGTGACTGTTATATTGTTTTTTTAAGAATGAAATAACATCAAGAAAATGCTAGAGGGGATTTCTAGGATTCTGCTGTGTTTAAATAAGTTTTGAGAAATTTCAGAGGTAACTAGGATATAAGACAAGGCTGCAGGAACTGCTAGGCCAACACTGCAACTAGAAAAGATGTTGAGCATGGCTCATAAAGTAGTCCTGCTTTCAGGAAATACAAGCAGGTATTTGCGAAAGAGAAAGAAAAAAGTGGGAACTTACAGTTATGGCCAGGTGACTCCCACATGACTACTACTGTTCAGTTATTTGCTTGTTAGTGTAAGTTCTCCCTGTCAATATCCAAATTCTCTTTATTTGGATTAATGCCAGTATTATTTTATATAGTTTGTGCTCACCTGGCTTTGTGCCCCACACTAAGGGGCAGCCTGCTTATAATAAAACACATACACATAATATTGTAGATGTATGTGAATTTATTAGCATAAAATGATGGAATGATTTATAACTGTTTCATTTTCCAATGCTTTTAAATCTCTGGTAAATGTACTTTTATTCTTATAAAATGCATGAAACAGTGGAGATCCCATACCACTTTAACCACTTCAGTTTATATAATAACTCATCCTATCTTTAAAGGAAAAAAATGGCTCACACTGCTCAGAGACAGCAAATAAATTTCTCTGCTTGGCTTTTACTGAATTAAAATTGAATAGTTTAAAAAGATGAAGTTAGTAATCTGTTGCCTCTGCTTTTTCTACAAAGTACTCAAACCTTATTTCTTAGAAATAATCAATATGCCTGTTGTGATCTTCAGTGTACCCATCACAATCAGTGTAGGAATGATGCATAACTTTAAGAGGCTAGTGCAGTATATAGCATTGAACAGCCCAATTTATGTATGTCAGTTCTAATGAAGCTGGATGAGATATCACAATAAAGTAAGCACAACCTGCAAAGCACACTCAGTTTTAATTTACTGACATCGTCTTTAGGGAATTTATAGCATTACCATTGGTAATACCTTGTATTTATTCCTATTTAATTTTAAGCTTTTCTTGGCTTATGTGCATGACAGCACCATCTTAAGGCACATTATATGTTCAAATTTTCAGATTTATCAACTGCTCACATTATTTTTATATAACTATTACACATATTTATTGTATATTTTTTATACTTGTAACAGATTAAGTGATTTCCGTAGGGTAACATTGTAGACTAGAAGTAGGAACCTTTTCATTTTTTCAGTTAGCTTACTAATATTTTAAGAAGTTAGATATTTTTATTTATTTATTTTATATTATTGTATTTTTGAGATGCAATATTGAACAACACTTTTTGTACAAAAATGTGTATTCTAATCATGCACATAACAATGGATTGCTGTTGTTAAATAATGACTACTTATAAATATTTACAGTTTATATGAATCTTTTAGAAATCATTCCTGATAAGGAGTTATAATTATTCTTTTCAGTTTATGGTCATGTCACTGCTGTATATCAGTGAAACTATAAACATTTTAAAAGAAATGTTTTCCTAGGAACACAACATGCTTCTTACTAGCATTACCAAGAAAGTCAGATGTAAGGTATCAGTGGTGATCAGTATTAAAATGACCAAATCCTTAACACTAGAATTACCAGAGCCTACGAAAAAACTCGTAGATCCGGCCCACCTTAAATCCCATTGCACCTCTCCGTCAGCGTCTTTTGTCCTGTAAATGTGCCAATAAAGACAAGCAGCAAGCAGCCTGCTATTCCATCCCCCCACCGCCGCAGACCGTGCACAAAGTTCTACCAGCTCATGCCTTGGTTATCTGGGAGTGAATTGCTGGAGTTTTAGAGTGGAAATAATAGATCTTTATTTGGAACACATGCATTTCATGTGTTTTCAGTTTCTACAATAATCTGTGTAAACACATTGTTAAAACAGAAACGTTTTTCATTGATTAACGGTGATTAAATATCACACATACATCATAGTGTAGTTTGTATTAGGAGGTAAACAGAACAAAAAGTAAACTGAAATGTCAAATTTGAGATTGTTTTGAGCTCCTTTTTTGTCTGTGCTTGAGCTTCCTTAGTAGTTAAAGTTAATATAAAAACTTCATTAGTAGTGTGAAAAGTACAGCAAGTATTTACACTTACATGGTAGCTTTTCATAAGATGTAATAGTTACTATGCAAGTTGCAGATTATGAATGAACCTACAGTTTATTTTAAAAAATGTGAGAGAAATCATGAATACTTAGATGCTGGCAACACCTACCTACTTTCAACTGCCAAATAAATTATGGATTTAATTACAGGCATAAAAGGACGAAAGAAAGAGAGACATTAGCAAACCTAATATTATGGAAGTAGTTATTACCAGGGTGTTTCTGTGTGAAATATAGCATATGAACAATTGCTTTATCAAGTTGCAATGGGAATGATGAAGTCATAAAATACAGTTTGTTTTGTTTGTTGCTTAAATAATTACATAAACTATTTGTAAATCATTAAATTAAAGACTACGAATACAAAGTAACACAAAACAATTTTCTAAAAGGTTTAGTAAGAGGTTCTGTATTTTCCAGGTGAATTCTGATTCTGTTGCATTCCTGATGATAATTTACAGCACATCAGAAGAACAGACAGTATGAGTTGGAGAATAGCAGAGATGCAGAGCTTATAGGTCAGTTACTTATCACATCCAAATTAACATATCAAGCCCTTGTGAATTTCCCATTAGGATTAATAAAGTATCTATCTATCTATCTATCTATCTATCTATCTATCTATCTATCTATCTATCTATCTATCTATCTATCTATCTATCTATCTATCTATCTATCTATCTATCTATCTATCTATCTATCTATCTATTCCCTTATGTTTGCCTGAATAGTTGTTTCTCAAGTTCTTACATATTAAGTATTTCTATGGTTATCTTCTTCTTAAGAGAACTTTCTAAAAGAAAAATTCTTTCAGTGCTTATTAATCCACAAAAATGTTACTTTTCTTCTGCTAATATGAAAGTATTAAGTAGTTTCTCTTTAATTTCTATCTAACCTATAAAACAGAAATTTATTTTGCAACAACCAGAAAGCACATTTAAAATTAATACAATTTTCTGATTAGCCTAAAATCATTAGTATCACCACTAAAGGAAGAAATTTGCCATGTGAGAGCTGTTGGTTTGTGACTCAGGAGACAGACAAGACAACCTGTCATTTGGCAGAACTGCCAAAATAAGGTGTCATACAGGAAAGTGGTTTGCATTCCCTTGGATGGTGGAAAAATGAATGGCAAAAAAATTAAAAAACAATCAAATTAGATCAAATTTTATTTGTCACAGCAAATTATGTATAGAACATTATGTAGCGAAATGCTTAGCTGCTCATCTCCAACGTCTGTATCTTTAACAAGAATATAAAAGGACAATAACAATACATGACTTTGTAAATATCAACAATCTTTAACAGATTTATAAACATGATAAATAATAAGTTAAAAAATACAATGTAGGTGTAACAAAAGGGAATTATTATTTCTAGACACTTTCCTTATTCAGGATTATTGTGATGTGAAATTTTGTATACAACTTGATAAATATTTTGTATGTCTTTATTTGTAACTTAGGCAAAGCAATGTAATATTAGTGTTACATTAGTGAGAAGCATTCGTGTTTACCCCCGCCTTTTAGGAATAGGTCTCTTTGAATTTACGATAGGGTTGGGGGTGGGGGGGGAAGTGCCTCAAACCAGTTTGGCAAGTGTTTCTCTGCTAAAGTCTCTTTCTCAACCCCCACACAAAGCCAGGTTGCCTGACTGCCAAGCTTTACCTTAACATATGGTTTTGGGGGTAGGTGTGAAGATGTTCTATCCCCTCATTGGTTTGAAGTATGGCTGTTTGGAACTGGCTTGTATCAGAAGCCTTTAAGTACCATGATATCCTATTGGCTCTAGGGGTTGGACAGAGAACCTATAAATTTGCTCACTCCCTCAGTCTCTCACCAAACTGATGAATGACCATCTCATACCATGAACTGAAAACGACAACACAATGAAGACCACAGCTCGGCAGCTATATTGAGACAGGCAATGTGGCCTGTTCTGAAGAAAGCTGACCACAAATGATTCCTTAACTGGAGACATTTTAAGTAACTAACAAGTCTGTGTGCCGCCTGAAACTACACATCACCATTTATCAGGTTGTATGGTTGTCAATATTCAAATGTACTTTGCATATTGTCATTATTTATGAATATTACCAATAATACATTGTTTAAATTGTAACTTAACTCCTGCTTGTCTTTTACTACACCTAATTGCCTGAGGTTATAGATGTAGAAGGGAAGGTGGAGAGAAGTTATATACTATAATACCTTATAAAAAGTGGTATGTCTGGGAGATTTGAGGCATTCTGACAAAGGCTAATTATTAATAATACAAAAGGGGAAAGTATAGCAAAATATTACTCTACCAAGATAAAACAAAGATGTGGGTGGACAGTTCCTCACTAGGCTTTCAGAACTTGATTTTAGGTAGCGGTAACATTTACCTAGAAACAGTATGACGTTAATCTGCATCCTGTGCTGCAAGCAGATCCTCCAACAACTTACAGGGAAAACTTCGGGGTTGGTGGTAAGATTGGTACTCCAGCCATTGTAAAAAAAAAACTCACACTGGTCCAGTGAGTTGCTGTGGTGTCACCTGCTGCACTCGGATCCCAATCCAGGCAGTTCATCATGTGGTCGGTGTGGCAACTGCGCTATGACCGCATGCTCCCAACAGTCCAGAAAAGAGGCCATTGTTAGGACTGCTGGTATCATCAATAATTTTCTTTGCCCTGGTCTGACATTTCTTGTTGTAGATGTCATTGATGTCTTTACACCTCCACAGTTTATCTGTAGGTCAAACAAACAGATCAGTAGAGGATGAACTGCCCCTAGATTTTCAGGATATTCCTCAACATCTTGAATCACTGTGCATTTACTGTATGTCTGGAATCAATTTATTAACTACAGATCTACCTTTAATACAATTATACTGCTGATGCTTTTGAAGAAATGATACATAAGTGTTGATCACTCCTTCTCTTATTGACTACTAGATTTTCTTTTTGATATGATGCAGATGGTGAAACTGAAGGAAACTATATACATATTGTCATATTGTCAGTTTTATTGTATGTGAATGCATGAGTCATAAAATTTTTGATAATGTATATCTATTGTAATTTATGATAACAAAACTTGGCAAATGAGCCTAAATAAATTTGAATCAAATATCAAGAACACACAAAGAACGGATTTTGTAGTTAAATGAGGCAAATGATCACTATCATATTTACAGAGTATCCCTCAAAGACTAGGTTGCAGGAAAAGTGCAGAATTTAATTTGCTTCACTTTGATATAAGAATAGAATTCACCTGTTATGGTCTAGAAAGTTCATTAGAGAATGTTCTTTTTGAGACAGTTCAGAATGATATAATAAGCAATGATCATTTTCTGTATTACTAATAGTGTTTCGACATTTCTTTATTTAAAGAATAAAGTGCAGTGGTAGCACTTTGAGACCCTGGTTCGCTTCCCGGGTACTCCCTGCATGGAGTTTGCATGTTCTCCCCGTGTCTGCGTGGGTTTCTTCCGGGTACTCTGGTTTCCTCCCACAGTCCAAAGACATGCATAGGTGCACTGGTGATTCTAAATTGTCCCTAGTGTATGCTTGGTGTGTGAGTGTGTGTGTGTGTGTGCGCCCTGCGGTGGGCTGGCACCCTACCCGAGGTTTGTTTCCTGCCTTGCACCCTGTGTTGGCTGGGATTGGCTCCAGCAGACCACCGTGACCCTGTAGTTAGGATATACCGGGTCGGATAATGGATGGATGGATGGAATGGCAGTATGTCTGCCGAGAACAGGATGCAGGTAATAATAATAATAATAATAATTCATTACATATATATAGCGCTTTTCTCAGTACTCAAAGCGCTATCCACACAGGGAGGAACCGGGAAGGTAGATATACTGTATTTGCATGCACTACTTCTAAATCAATAGTTTCTCCCTTTCCAATGTGGATTCACTCTATTTTTCCATAAGTACGTTTTTTTTTCCAACCCACCTAACCTACCCTCTATTCACTCTTCTTTGGTATGGTAATCTTAGGTCAGCCAAGACATCGACTTCATTTGAGGAAAGGATTTACAAACAAAGTGTGAGATGTGTGAAATGAACATCTTGATCTTCAGTCTTCCACATTAATTCTATGAACATGTCCTTTTTGTCCTTTGTTAAATTGGTCTTTTTTGGTCAACTGGAGAATCATTGTTACTGTTTTCCTTTGTAGGAAAATGACACAGAAGGGTAAGCAGAACCTAACAAATACATAATAATCTGAAACATAAATCAGTCTATTTAATACATCTTAGCATAGTTTATAATAAAGGAATGAGAACACTATAATGGGAAACATATGAATAAGGCCTAGCATACATAACAAAAAACAAAAGTCAACTAAATTATACAGGTAATACAACTAATTTTTGAAGAAAGATGAAACCTTGCATGACTGGATCAAGGTCACTTCCAGTTACAGAACCAGTGCCTGGTAATAAGAGCATAATTTTGTCCATTGCATAGAGGTAGAGTTCAATTCATGGTCACAAGACTAAGATGAAAGTCCATTTAGGTGTTTTTTTTTGTCTGTTGGAGTCTCTGCCAGAAGGTCTGCTTTGCTATCAGATGAACTACACAGCTTACCAATACTTAGTATGAGCTGCAGTTCAGCCATTTATTCAAGAATGCAGTTAGGAGGAGGAATGTGCAGCTGAATTTCTGCATCCCTGTTAAATATGCTGTCTTAACAGGCCTTATGTGACAATAAAAACCTAGCAAAACAGGCAAAACCCACTTTGTCCTACACCTTATGCTGCAAATTTCTATTGTTGTTTCAGTTTTACAAAATGACATTGCTATGGCAATAAAGTAATGAAAATATAGGCTTCTAACTACACATGTGAAGAAAAAAAATCAGTGTTTTCATATTGTCATATGATCCTGTTGTGCATAACTAGTGGTGGATGAGTTAGCTCAGTTATACCAGTGAAGGGGTTAAAAAGAACAGGATCAACCAGTGTAGCAGCAGAAATATTTCTTTGAAAAGACAATAAACAAATATTCTTTCAAATATCTTGGTTAATTTCTGGGCACCTGTAGCTGAGGGGGTCATGGGCTGCAGCCCAGGTTATCTTGTTCAGAATTTAGTTGTGACGTTGTATGAGTGAATGACATTTGCAGACTCAGACCTTAGGTTGCAGTGATCGTCGGGCTTAGTATGCGTGTAATTCTTGAAACTGGATTAGTTGATTTTATGACAAAGAACTGAGCAATGTATGAAATAACTGATATTTCATATAGGTAAATTCACTTAGGACAATTTATCCTGCTCAGAAGAAAATGTCAACCAATTTTTGGGAAGTGCACTAAAATATCATTAATGCAATTGTATTATTCTTCAAGTCTTAGAATATGTGAAGAAATGCCACTTTAACAACAAATGTAACATATCCTTACTTCAATGCCAAATTTCTTTGTCTTAATGGAGTCACGTTTAAGTACTAGAGAGCTATTTATCAGCTTTAGTATGGGTACAATTCCTATATGGTGTACACTCCCCGATGGATACCATAACAGAGCATAACAGATAAAAGATACTCTGATTCCTGTTAATTGAAAGAAATCAACTACTTTTTCACTACTATTATAAAATTACTCCTGCCATTACTCATTTGAAAAGCAGCCCCTGACTCAAATATAAAAGTACATAAATAAAATGAGAGGTGCTTACAACAATCAAATCATGTATTTTATACAGTTACAGTACGTCATATACTGTTTGTGTTCTAGTGACATTAGTAAGACAAGTAGTGTCACAATGACCAAGACTGGATCACACTTGTTTTCTTTATCCTTACCATTTGCCAAATATTTGTGGCTGATAAGTGTTGCAGACTTTAGAGTAAAATGTACAGTAGACCCCTGCGAAGTTGCGGTTCAGAGTTTGTGGCCTCAGTCATTCGCGGATTTTTCCTTAGAACCTATCTAATAATTGTTAGCGGAAACTGCAAATATCCTCTGCAATTTTTATGGCTTTTATCGTGGCAATACTGCACTGTAGAGAGAACGGGAAGCAACTGTAGAGGAAAACTTGGCGTGGGATGGTGAAAGTAGCCAAATAGAATTTGAAACTGCAACTCCCAGCAGTCCCTGCAGTGGCTCTGATTGGTCTTCTGCTGAGGGTGCTGGGGCTGTTGGGGTCAAAGGATGTCAGCGTGGCTTTTAAAAAGGGGGCCAGTGACCAAAAGCAAAAAAAAAAGTTTTCGTAATTTGTGTTACAAGTCCCTGTCTATCTGCCTTCTGTTGGGTTGCCTGTACTTATTCATTTTGTCCTGGATCGTTTTGTGCGTCTGGATTGTCTGCCGTCTGCCTGTGTACATGAGGACTGTAAGTGGATTCATGGCCATCCTGCAAAGAAAGGAGCGCTCCTGAACCCGTTCAGCCGTCTTCACCATTTCAGGAACTAGCGGTAGGACTATCTTTACATTTCCATTCAACGTGCAAATCTCTGGACTATCTATTTTTATCATTACATTTCATTCGTTACCATTTTTTCATGAACGTTTTTCATGATTTACTGTGTGTTTTGTTTGTGCTTTGGTGTATTTAATGTGTAATCGCTGTAAGGGGAACAGGGGTGGTATCGTTGTTTTCATTTATTTCATTTGTTTCCATTACATTCTTTATTTGCTGTTTGATTACCGGTTTGCTTTGTTTTTGTTTCTGTTTGTGAGTGCATGCGGGTTGGGCCAAGGCTGGGTGCGTTCCTGGAATCTGCACTATAAAAATAAATAAATTGTCGTCTTCTCGACGGTGTAAATCTTAGCGGCACCGGAACCTCTACAGTGTTATTCATTTCTCCTTGCTGCTGATTGACTGTGATGCATTACCTGCTGAGTGTTCTTGTGTTTTCCATTTTGTTCCTCTTAACCCTTAAACCGCCACAACCAGCTATAGTCGTTTCCCAGTGCCATTTGTGAGCATGCAGGAGCTGATCAGTCAGTGCTGTACATTTGTTGAGCAGCCAGCTCATGACCACTGCCAGCCCCTTGTGAGAAGGGGGCTTACCCCACCCTTAGAAGACACAAACATTCCTCAAAAAACCTCTCTTAAAAAACGCTGATAGACTACTTTCACATTGCTCCCTTACTTGCTGGGCTTACTTGTGGATGGTCTGTCGCGTGATATACTTCTTGCTCGATGCAACGCTTACTTAAAAGCCTGAACAGCACCTGTCCTTTATTGGGTGATTGCTTTGTTTCTCTCTTCTCCCCTAGATATCCTCTGCTCCTGCTGGGGGTCTCGTTGTGCTCCCCTATAATGTTTGTCTATTCTTTAATCGAGAACTAACTGCACACTGATCTCATTTTTACTTCTGAAAGAGTCATGTTGGTTTGAAGTGTTTGATTAAAATTCCTGTCTGTACAATCTCCTGTGTTTCTGTGCAATTCTGTGACCCAAGCGTGACACCCTGCAGCCTTATTGTCTCTGGGATTCAGCCGCTGCACTCGACTAGCCTGCCAGCGTCAGCACTTACCTCTGTGTGCTTGAGTGCAGCCAGTTCAAGCGCAGTTGGCTCAGTGATTTACTGAGTTTCATCCATGGCGTCAGTTGCACTTTGTACATATTGTTCCAGTAGTTTTTTAAATAGTTTTTACAGTTCATTAGCAGTGTGTAAAATGATTAGTGTTGCAGCAATTGTGATGCTCTTTGCATGAAAAAAATGTGTTCCATTAAAATGTCACTTTTTCTTTGTGAATTGTGACATTTACTTAAAGTGCAGCAAAAAATGTATTTGGCGTCCAGGGATGCATTAACCCCCAAGTATGTGGCAGTTTAAGAGTTAAAGCCCCAAGATGCCACCAAAACGCCCTGCACCTTATCAGGCTTCTGACAATGAAAACACGCTTGTATGAATTACAGTACATATATTGGTAACATCATATTTTACATTCTAGCACTGCAGGTGACATATCAGTACAGCACTGTGCAGTATACAGGTTTACCTTTACATTCTTTTTTTAGATAATGTATTAAGCTGAGTTTGAAATTAAATTAAAGTGTTTTGGGGGCACATTTAGGGTTTAAACTATAAAAATATGCATTTTTTAACCACATCCAAAATTTGCAGTTTTTCACAATTCGCGGATGCTCTAGGAACATAACTCCCGCAAATTTTGGGGGTGTACTGTATTTTACTTCTAGTCACATTTCAGTTATGCCACCTACATTAAATCCAGTATTGCTTGTTTTACTGAACTGAAATATCTTTTGTTCAAATTTTAGCCTCACTTATGTTTTGTGCATATTAATGTTTAAAATGTTTGTAATGTTTTTTGGTTTTTTTTTGAGCAGTATACTAATCATAATGTGCTGACTCCTTTGGTAAAACCACCGGAATATACATCCATAGACGCTATGAAGTTTGGATTATTTAATACTCAATCTATCTCTAACAAAGCTCTGCTGATTGGTGATTTTATCATAGACACTAAGATGGACTGTTTATGTCTTACAGAGACTTGGCAGCAACCGGGTGATTATTTCCATCTAAATCAAGCACTCCCTCCAGAGTTTGTCTGCATCTCCAAATCCTGTTTTTCAGGGAGGGGAGGCGGTCTCGCAATAATACCCCTAGTGGTGGCCATGTAACCCAACAGGCTTGAGCGTTACAGCCCCATGCTTGTGGCCCAGATGTAACCCAGGGTGGCTGTCCTTTCCTGTCCCGGGGAATGGTTTGCCCTTTTCTTGGTCCCCTGCTCTCCCAGGCTTCCCGACAGGGCACGATCCCAGTCCGTCCATCACAATGCAAATAACTTAAATGTATTTATTTTCTTTAACAAGTACAGTTTAATAATGGTTAAATATTTGATTTACAAATACCAGTTGCAAACGTTCCTTCCCTTTCAATGTTAATTAAACATTGTGCATAATTATGTACACAAAAAGTATCAGAATATTAAGATGAAACAAAAAAACATTATGTAGACAATCATTTTAAATTACTGCAACTAAACTGAACATTTTACTATAAATATCAGAAATCTCTTTTGGAAAAAAGAAACTAAGAAACTATAAATCCAAATATAATAAAGTCGACAAATACACAAGTACAGTTTTAAATGAAAAATGAAAAGTGTTATGCACTTGCAAAACAAGTAAATTGACAAAACTTTTTTTTTGTTAAACTTTTTGAAAATCTCTTCTTTGCTGGTTATAAAAGTACAGAATTTTGTTCTAAAAAAATATAAAAGTTCAAAATGGCAAAAGTTCAGATGTTTTCCCCATAGGCTATCTAAGTGTACAGAATATTTTTTGATAGGTTAATCATCATGGTGCACTGACCATGATAAAATGTCACTGGACAGACTGAAAGGTCCAAGGGCCCTCCAACTCACTGATCAGAGAACTGAGAACTGCCAAAAGTAACCATTTTGTAGTACTGTTAAAGTAAGAAGTCAATGTTGCAATGGATTTTGGATTTCAGAGAGCTGAAAACATACTGATGGTAGACCTATCTATGTAAAAGTATTTCCAGATACAGATGCATTTATATTACAATCAATTGAAACCACTTGACTGCAGATAAGTGATTTGCAATAAACTAATTATGTGACATCTAAATCTAATTGGCTGCATCAGTGATGATTAAGGAATTTGCAAAGATCTGTTTTCACTTTGACATGAAGACCTTTTTTGTTGATCAGTGTCCAAAAATCCAAATTAAATGCACTCTTCAGTTTATAGCTACAACATTAAAACCATTGAGAGGTGAAGTAAATAACTAATTATCCCATTGCAATGGCATCTGTCAAATAGTGGGAAATATTAGGCACCAAGTGAACAATCAGTTCTTGAAGGTGATATGTTGGAAGCAGGAAAAATAGACAAGGGTAAGAATCTGAGGGCCAGATTGTGATGGCTAGATGACTGGCTCAGAGCATCTCCAAAAAGGCAGGTTTTGTGGGGTGTTTCTATAAGGCAGTAGATAGTTCCTTCCAAAAGTGGCTCAAGGAAGGACAACCGCTGAAATGGCAATTGGGTCATGGGTGCCCAAGGCTCAATGATGAGCATGGGAATTGAAGGCACAAATTACTGAAAAAATTTACATCTTAAAATGAGGGAAAGGTTTCAGAGCATGCAATGCATCATAGTTTGCTGTGTACTGGACTGTGTAGCTATGGACTGTTCAGAGTGTCCATGCAGACCTCAGTCCACTGCCAAACACGGTTATAACGGGGCTATGAGCATCAAAACTGTACCATGGAGAAATTGAAGAAGGTGGCCTGGACGGATGAATTGTGTTTTCTTTTACAGCATATGGAAAGCTGGGCCCATGTGCTTCATTTACATGGGGAAGAGACATTAGAAGGTTGTACTGTAGGAAGAAGGCAAGTCAGCAGAGGCAGTGTATGGCCTTATTAAATGTTAGAGTGCTAACCAGAAAGACTTTTTACATTATCAACCTTATTAGTGATAGGAAAATCGACTTTCTTCTATTCAGTAAAACGTAGCTTAGCTCTGATGGTGCAGCAGTTTTAATTGAAACTGCACCTCTGAATTACAGCTTTACTCATGTGGTTGTCCACCTCAAGAAGAAAGTCTAATCATATTAAAGCATTAAGATGTCGACTTTGGTACATTTGTGTCTTTTGAGTATCTTGCCATTGTTATTCAAGGTGTGTCCCAGTTACTTGTATTGTCCATTTATAGATCTCCTAAATACTCTTAAAACAGTATAGGAACCTAATCAAGGACTTTGTTAAATGGTGCGACTCAAACCACCTACACCTCACGCCTGGACAAACTGGCGAGGAAGGCAGGCTCTATTGTAGGCACGGAGCTGGACAGTTTGACATCCGTGGCAGAGCGACGGGCGCTGTGCAGGCTCCTGTGAATCATGGAGAATCCACTGCATCCACTAAACAGTATCATCTCCAGACAGAGGAGCAGCTTCAGCGACAGACTGCTGTCACTGTCCTGCTCCACTGACAGACTAAGGAGATCGTTCCTCCCCCACACTATGCAACTCTTCAATTCCACTCCTTGGGGGGCGGCTAAACGTTAACATTATACAAAGTTATTGTCTGTTATACCTGCATTTTTATCACTCTTTAATTTAATATTGTTTTTTAATATTGTTTTTTATCAATATGCTGCTGCTGGAGTATGTGAATTTCCCCTTGGGATTAATAAAGTATCTATCTATCTATCTATCTATCTATCTATCTATCTATCTATCTATCTATCTATCTATCTATCTATCTATCTATCCATCCATTTTCCAACCCGCAGAATCCGAACACAGGGTCACGGGGGTCTGCTGGAGCCAATCCCAGCCAACACAGGGCACAAGGCAGGAACCAATCCCGGGCAGGGTGCCAACCCACCGCAGGACACACACAAACACACCCACACACCAAGCACACACTAGGGCCAATGTGGAATCGCCAATCCACCTAACCTGCATGTCTTTGGACTGTGGGAGGAAACCGGAGCGCCCGGAGGAAACCCACGCAGACACGGGGAGAACATGCAAACTCCACGCAGGGAGGACCCGGGAATCGAACCCAGGGCCCCAGATCTCCCAACTGCGAGGCAGCAGCGCTACCCACTGCGCCACCGTGCCGCCCATCTATCTATCTATCTATCTATCTATCTATCTATCTATCTATCTATCTATCTATCTATCTATCTATCTATCTATCTATCAGTGGCTTGTACCTGGCCCAGGTTCCTCTAGGCCTGAGGCCTGTAACACAAGCAACGCAAATGACTAGGTGAGTAAACCATAGCATGTGCATTCACAAGTAGATCTCATAACCAATCCAGATCCAACTTACTAACCAGGCTGCTGAGAGAATGGTCTCTAAATGCAGTGTCAGCTGTGAGAATGACTGAGAATGTGATTGGTTTTCAGTATCTGCTAACCCCACCCCAAAACATTCAGATGCCCTCAGGTCCGTAGACTGCAGTGACTCGAAAGATCTGTAGTTAGCGGTATGAAAGTAGGAACTTCACTGTACTCTATACTCGTGACAATACTGCTACTATTACCAATACAGATTTTCATCCACTCATTAATTTCAGATTTATTTTCTACCTTGAGAAAATTATTTTTTCTTCAAATCACTTACAGTTTTTCTTATATATTGTGCTTCACTGAAGACTGGATCAGAATGCATATGAATATTTTAACAAAAACATTTTTAAATAGATCCTTTCCATTCTTCAATATCATGCCAGTCCATTAAAATGAGAACATACAGATTTTACATACAAGACAGCAAAGAATGGAGTGAACAGGCATCTAAGCCCTTCAACTTCTTAAAGCAACCATCTCTTTTATCATTTACTCCATAAAATAGGATCTATACCTCTTGAAAAGTTATTTTCTAAAAGCTGAAAGTAGTGCCTTTGAACGGGCAAATTAATTTACTGATGTAAAGTGTGTGTATTAATGTGGATAAATACACAAAAGAAACTAAAATACATAAAAGTCCCCACTCAGACCTTTAAATGAATTAAATGAAACTTTTATTTTTTAAGCAACTTCTTTATGTTTTATCTAGAGAACAAAAATACAAATAGTAAAAGCAATTCAGTCAAAGACATAATTTGATAAAGAAATATAGACATTGGGTTTTAAAAAAAAGTCAAACTGCACAATTAAGTACTCCAAACAGAGCTCAATCTGAAGTGATTCCTCAAGGCTACATGAGATGTAAGCAAAACAAAGGTGAACCCAAATTTTTCTAAATATAAAACTTTTCCAAAAAATAAGACCAACTGAAGTGAATGCCTAATCACAGTGTTCACAATTTGGATCTTGTCCCTGATAAATTTTAGACACTTTTAAATGTGATGGATGTGAACAATGTACAATTCTATCAAGTCATTTAAATACCTGAGTGAGAAGCCACACTACTCAAAACTCCCCCCATCACAAACAAAAAAGGGGAAAAACAATTAGTGAATTTATTAAAAGTAATAAAACAAAACACAGATACACATATATATTCATTAACATTTACAGTATATATATATATTGTCAAACACGTGCGCATGGGAGGCAGCTAAAGGGCTTGAGTAAGGGCAGTTCCGAGTCATACCGGGATGTGGCAGAGTGCAGTGACTCTTTTTCTCCCTTTCCTGCAGACCATTCATGGGAGATTCCACCTGGTCCTCTTGATGTCACTTCCGGGATTGAGCCTATAGAAGGAGTCCTTGCCGGCTCTGGCCCCTGTGATGTCACGTCCGGGCTCAAACCTATGGCTGAAGACCTTCATGAGCCCGACCCCTTTGATCTCACTTCCTGTCTTCCCCTTTAAAAGCCTCCACCTTTTCCCTGTTCCCTCAGTTCTGTTTTGGACTCGGTTTTGTGCACATCAGTGCTATATACAATTTTACGACTTTGCAGCCAGGATACCAATTACACAGGTGGCTGCCCAAAACTTTCTATGTCTCTGAGTCAAGTTTGTGACAATATATATATATATATATATATATATATATATATATATATATATATATATATATATATAGTATATATATTAATATTTATGTATATATATATATATATATATATATATATATATATATATATATATATATATATATGGTTGAAATAGTTTTACTGTCAAATAAATGCAAAGAGTACACGACACGTGTTTCGCCCTCATTCTGGGCTCATCAGGTGTACACACTTCACTGCACTCCCTCTCGGGAATCGAACCTCGGACGTCAGCGGCGATGCCCCTAACGTTGCGCCACGGCGTGTGGTTCGTTTATTTGACAGCATGTAGATCGGGGTAATTACATTCACGGCATTCGAAGTCTGTGTCACAATCTGATTGTATGGGTGGTTACCTACCAGGTAACGCTTGTGGTTGGCCAGCAATCTGCTAACATCCGCCACGGTGCCCTCAGTTTGTGAGGAGCAGATCATAGAATGGTTGAAATAGTTTTACTGTCAAATAAATGCAAAGAGTACACGACACGTGTTTCGCCGTCATTCTGGGCTCATCAGGTGTACACACTTCACTGCACTCCCTCTCGGGAATCGAACCTCGGACGTCAGCGCCAGAGGCGATGCCCCTATATATATATATATATATATATATATTTATATTTATGTATATACTGTATATATATATATATATATATATATATATATATATATATATATATATATATATGTATATATATATATATATATATATATATATATATATATATATATAGTAAAATTATCAGACTCGACACACTTAAAAAGGTTTGGGGCAGCCACCTGTATATTATCCCTGGCTGCAAAAGGTTTTTGAAAGGAACAGAGATACTTCACAAGACTGAGTCCAAAACAGAACTGAGGTTGAGTTGCCAAGATGGTGGTTTTAAATAGTCAGACTGTAAGTATCGTGGGGGAACCGGAAGTGACTGACTTCTGATGTCAGTAGAGGCGCCGGAACTGGAAGTGATGTCAGTCGAGGCTGAGTCAAATATGTTTTCCTCCGGCTGGTCTGTAAAGACAACAGGAGAAGGTTTAGTGCACCCCACGACCCCCTGGCCTGGGGTGGGATTACCTTCATTTGGTCCATACAACGTCCTTCTACTTGCACGTGCGTGACAATATTTATCTACTCTACACATATAAAATTTAAAAGCCTAAAAGTGCAACGATTTTCTGCAACGATCTTATGTGACATTTTTGTGTCACGTTTTTTGTCATGCTTTAAATCAGACTTATTTTAAACCCTACATATATATGTTTTGTATCATTCTTTTAAGAATTTATTGAACTTTAATGTGATGTTGTTAGATTTTCAGATTCTTATTCCGTTTTTAAATTATAAACTAAAAAATATCAAGAACTCACGTCCCATGAGACGAGACTTTGTGCCAACAGATTTAACCACGCCCGGGACCGGAAATAAAAGACAAAGAGTAGGACAGCTGCTGTACAGGCTTTTAAACGTTTGACGCACCACTCAAGATGCAGATCACACGGCACAGCAGCAGATCGAGCAAAGGGTAGGTGAAACAAAACTGTTTTTGTTTCCATTGTATCACCATTTAAGAGGGGGTTTCGGAGGAGCGACCGCGCCTCCTTGGGGTGCATTCAGCCTCCTCTTCACAATGTGAGCGGTAGAGACGCGCAGTCGCTGGTACATAGTGCAGGACCTTTGTTGGCAATCAAGGCGAGCAGGGAGAAACCCCCTAGTATATATATATGTGTGTGTGTGTGTATATATATATATATATATATATATATATATATATATATATATATATATATATATATATATATATATAGAGTGTGTGAATATTTTGGTAAGGGACTATAAACATAGTAAACAAAGTAAGCCCTTTTTCCACAACCAAATCATACACGTGTAAAAAATATCCAAGTTTCCAAGTACTTTATATTTGTTATGTTCAATTGTTAATCATGGGACCATGTTCTGAAT
Source organism: Erpetoichthys calabaricus (assembly GCF_900747795.2). Taxonomy (NCBI): domain Eukaryota; kingdom Metazoa; phylum Chordata; class Cladistia; order Polypteriformes; family Polypteridae; genus Erpetoichthys; species Erpetoichthys calabaricus. Next base: position 107,931,883 of record NC_041396.2, read on the forward strand.
GTGTTATGGAGTTGCTACTTTTATCTGTGTTTATTGCATTGGGGACACTTTTCCACTTCAAATACTGTCATCCGGATGCATCTTATATTTAACCTAAAAAAATTCATTATAGCCAGGAGATACTTTAATGGAACATGCCTAGTACAGGCAAAGTAAAAACTGAGTTCCTCCTAGACCTATCTGATTTTACTTAAGAGGCTGGCATTTTAAAGCCGCTAGTACAAGACATGAAAATGTGGTAGACATGTGTTTATTTTTGGCGTGGAGGCAACAGGTAACCCACCACATTCCTCTGTGGTTGTGCACTCTTTAAGTAATGAAATGAGTGTATTACAGGTAATAATCATTTTCAGTGAAACTGTAAAGAAGCCTGAATTATGGCTTCTACAGAGACATGGGTCTCTGAAATGATCAGTTATGCAGAGCTCATGATTGATGGCTTTGGGGCATGAGACAGAATGGATCAAGTCAGCAGCAAAAGCTAGATAAAAAGGCATGGCAAAGGAGTCTATCTGTACAATTGGATGATAGTCTAAACCAATAACTGTTAGGAGAAACAGTATGTTCTTTTTCACCATTCTACATGCCTCCTGAAATTTCACAATTGCAGTATTTTTTATAGTTATATTTATATTATTAATGTGGTAAAAAAAAAAAAAGTTTGCAGTCACTCTCACCAATATGTCACGTTTTGCTCTTGGGACCTTCAATAACTGTAACATGAAGGAATGTGAGACAAACATCAATAAATTAGTACCCTACTCAATAAGGAATAAATATTCTTGATGTTTGTTACAGGACAATTATGGGATCATACAAAGTTATAGTCAAACTTTTGCTTGGGTGTTCTCCTAAGAGTTGATGTTGTCTATTCCACATATATGTAACAGACTTAAAAGAAAAATGCACACAAAAAGATAATTAAGCTCTGGAGTGAAGATTTATTCTGCACTTACACAGACACATTGAATGCACTGACTGGGATCTATATAAGGATGCAAACACAAATTAACACTTGGAATGTGATTTACAAGTTAAGTCGTATCTCATTGACCCTGTCAAAATACAAAATATGAGAGAACCTCTATCTTGGTATATAGCTACTACTGTACAGACACAACCAGCTTGCTGGCAATCTTCACTGTCATATCTCAGTTACCTACTATAGTTCTGCCATTTAGTGAATGGCCTTAGAATTTCTTTTTGGTGGCAACAGCTTTTAGAAAAGTGTGCCATAAATAGACAGTCTGTAGTTATGTTGTGTAAAAAAGGTATAAAGGTAGATTTATTGCAAGATGAATATTTTAATGGTAAAGATAGTGACAATCAATTGGATATTCTGAAAGCTGGAGACTCTTGCACTGATGCAGATAGCTGTTCTGAAGGTGTTTCTTCATCAGAATGCGTTAGACTTGTCACGACTGTCAGGACAGCACTACATGGACATTCTGCCATCCACTGAGCTCAAACTGTCACCTACTACCAAATGTGTTGTGTACAACAAGTCATGACCACATAAAGAAGCATGTTATATTTGTGGGAGTCTGCATGGTGCCATGCTTCTAGGACTGTCATTCAAATGGATACTTTAAATCATGTTGCTGATGAAAATAAAGTAATTAACAATTTCTTTACATTTTTGACAGATTTATTATTGATAGTGTGACGTACCTTGCCACTGTATGGGCTGTAGGGAGTGGAAGCAGTGTTGGGATAGAGTCTTGGGAGAACACACTTTGTAAGGGCTTGGGGCACATCCCTAGTGAGAGAGAGCTAAGTGACAGGGATCAGGGTTAATTAAGGGTGTGCAGAGATAAAGGGAGCGTGGGTAGTCGGAAGAGGTAGTTTTTATTGGAGCAAGAGGAAAACAGCATCAGGTTGAGAAGGGAGCAATTATTTTGGAGGCATCCCTGTGACCCAGACAACAGGCGGCGGTAGGACACTATTTAAGAGAATTTGTAAAGGTTTTAATTTGGACTTTAACTTTTTAACAGACTGGACTCAATGATTAAAAGTAAATAGTTGTCTGCCTCTCTTGATGTCCAATTTCTCAGGATCCCCTAGGGGATGCATTTTTTCACCTCTTTTATACGTTGCTACAAAAATGGTTGTTGAAGTAAATTTATGCTCTACTGAGTTAATTTTGGAAATTCCTACTGCTAGTAACAAAGACAGGATGAATCAAATTATAAAACAGAACAATAAAATAAGAATGTCCCAAACCTAATAGGTTGATTTAATAAGCAAAAGTTGTAGAAAGCAAAGTGTGCTCTTTCAGACAAAACTTACCAACTGCATTCACTATTTCTGTTTTTTTTAAATTTTCCAAATATAAAAAGCAACTACTATATTCCATCTAAATATGGTATAATTTAAATATCATTCACAGGCAAAAAATATGGGCTGAACAATTTTGTCAATCACTAGTCAAGTCTTAATGTTGGTAATTTTTTTGTGTGTAATAGCTATGATCTTATTTTATATTTAGCATAATACTTTTAGCTAACAGTTTAAGTTTGCCGGCTGAGATTTTGTTTGCTGTATTTTTATGTGATATTTTGTTCTCTCTGTTGTACCTGCTGACAAATCTTAGGACAATAAACTTAAAGTTAATTAATGAGTAAATGAATGAAGTAATGTTTGATATAGTTGCAATTCTGGAATAAAATCTCTCTGTGACTGAGAAAGTTTGAGTGGCAAACATTACAATACTTATATATTTAAAAAAAAAATTTCACTAATCATTTCACTGTTGGTGCAGATGGCTGCAGGAGTGAATAATGTTTAAGGGTGGCCACTTTAATGATTGTGGCTATGAATGCCTGATGTCTGAAGTTTTGAGGATATCCATTCCAAGAGAACTATAAAAAAGAGAAAACCATAGGTTTCACCACCAAAAGGGCAAATGCTGCCTGTCACCACCGTCAGGGAGGAGAGCCTTTGCATATCCGCCTACATTCAAAGGTCAGCACCCAAGAACATTTACAAATGAAATATAAACTAGGGGGTTCACCCTCTGCTCACTTCGCTCGCCAACCCAACATGGGCCTGTGCTATGCACCGGCCACTTTGTGTCTCTGCCGCTCATGTTGTGAAGAGGGGAACTGAACACACCCCAAGGAGACGCGATTGCTCCTCCGAAACCCCCTCTTAAATGGTGATACAATGGGAAACAAATACAGTTTTTTTTACCTCCTCTTTGCTCGATCAGCTGCTGGCTTGTTGCTGCTGCCATGCCGTGTGATCTGTATCTCGTGCGGCACTTCGAACATTTAAACGCCTGTACAACAGCTGTCCTATTCTTTTTCTTTTATTTCCGGCCCCGGGCATGGTTAAATCTCTTGGCACAAAGTCTCATCTCGCGGGAAATGAGTTCTTGATATTTTTTAGTTTATAATTTAAAAACGGAATAAAAATCTGAAAATCTAACAACATCACATTAGAGTTCGATAAACTCTGAAAAGAATGTGATGACAAACATATATATGTAGGTTTTAAAATAAGCCCAATTTAAAGCGTGACAAAAGCATGACATAAAAACGTCACATAAAATCGTTGCACTTTTAGGCTTAAGATTTTATATATATATAGTAGATAAATAACATTGTATTTACAGTATGTAGCTCCTCTACACATCTTTAAGATGAATTACAGAATGCTTCTTACAGATAGAAGAATGTATTTTATAGATGGCTGAATTAAATTCCTTATTTGGAATTTTAATTGAAAAATCTCCTTCCCATCATCCTCTGAGGCAATCAAGGTGTATGTTCCTTTAAATGCTTTGGCAGCATCTAGAGATACTGCTTATATTTTCATCAGACTCACCAGGTTTGCTTCAGGGGTATATAATGATTTAAAATGAAAAATTCTAGACTGTATATAGAAAAAACATAGGGTGTTGCTGATATGCAACAATATACATATCTTTTTGTGTAAAGATCTATAAAAGAAAATTAATTGACTAGTTAAAGGAGGCAGTAATGTATATGTTACACATGAAAAATCTGAAAATATGCTCTGCAGAAGCTAGTCATTGTATTTATTAATTTGCCACATAAAATTGTGTTATAAAGTGAACTGTTTTTTACAGGTTTTAAAAATTCCTTGTCTGTTCTTATAGCTAACAATGGTACTAATGGATACATGGGTCTGTATGTGAATGAGAAAGCCTTAAAACATACTGAATATGACAATTTTTCAAGCCAAAAATGTTATTGAGTATTGATTACGTATTGAGATTGAGATTGTGCACACATTGCCAAACAGTGTTTACATGTCATTATAAGAAGAAAAAATAGCAAAAAGCTAAGCATTGTGGTGGAATTCAGTGTACACTTTACTCCACAGAATCCTTTAGAGGCAGGGGCATGGATTCACCCAGGAAAGTCATCAAGCACTGCTGTTGACAGTAAATGTTGATGCCCTGATCTGAACTGCTGCCAGTGTTCTGTACATAACTGAAAATAACTGAAAAAGGCACACTTACAATCACTTATATTCTTTCACTATATGGAAGCCTGTTTCATTATTGTAGTGTCCGCTTATCCCATGTGGTGACACACACTCCTGTCTCATTCTGTTCATTCAGGATCAGAGGCAACTTGTACACCACTCTTTTCCCTGGCTCCTGGTTGCCAGCTATGCATCAGAAGCATAATCTCAATTGCCATTTGTCTAACAAACATGCAAACCGTACATGTAATCTGTCATATGAGGTTACAGCTAATAGCTAGCAAACAAACAAAGAGTGTACAGGCTGAGCAAGTGCTGTCTCTTTCTGTGATGCTGTCACCACTCCTCACAGGGCTCCTTTTATGCTGGTGTTTTCAGCAGAGCTTTCATTCCTGCCTCACAATTCCAGGGTCTACAAGGATTTTGTGTTTTTTTTTCTCATGTATTTACAAGATTGATTATTATTTGTACAAAGTACAACGAAACCCTTATGTGCACTTTCACTATGCTGCCACACAGTGTGAATCTCACTTTTTAGGCTATGTTAAATAACACAGAATGTAATCCTCGGGTACTGTTTAGAACAGTGGCTAAATTAACAAATGGAAATTCAGATCAACAGTGCAAAATACCAACAGATATTAGCAGTACAGACTTTATGAACTTCTTCAATGAGAAAATTAAAAATATAAGATCTCAGATCTCTGCATCATACTACAAACCAAATACTGGCTTAGCAGACCCTGTCTCACATTGCATTCAGCACTTTAGTAATTTTAATCCTGTAACTGAGCAGGAAGTCTTAACTTTAATTTCTAAAATGAAGCCCACTACTTGTTCCCTAGATCCAGTGCCAACAAAACTAGTAAAAAGTGCAATAAATGTTCTTGCAGCGCCTATTCTAAACATTATCAGTAGTTCATTACTGCATGGCACAGTACCTAATACACTAAAAGTGTCAGTCATTAAACCATTACTTAAAAAGTCAGACCTAGACCCACACATACTAAATAATTATAGGCCTATTTCAAATCTACCATTTCTCTCTAAAATACTAGAAAAAGTAGTCGCCAATCAGCTTCAGTCACACCTTACGTATTACAATTTATTTGAGAAATTCCAGTCTGGTTTTCGCACTGGTCATAGTACAGAAACGGCACTAACGTGGGTTGTAAACGACATTCTGATATCCTCCGATGAAGGAAACTCCACTGTAATTACGTTGTTGGACTTAAGTGCAGCATTTGACACCATCGACTATTCTATTTTACTACACAGGCCTAGAAAATGATGTTGGGCTTACAGGCACCGTGCTCGCTTGGTTTAGTTCTTATTTATCAAATCGATTCCAATATGTACAGAAATGTGCTGACAGTACTCCATCATTATACACAGAAGTTCAATATGGTGTCCTGGGACCTTTACTGTTTTCACTTTACATGCTTCCACTGGGATCTATCATTAGGAAACATAATGTTAATTTTCACTCGTATGCAGATGACACCCAGTTATACCTTTCAATTAAATCAGATGAAGTTTCTCCGATGTTGTCTTTAATTAGTTGTGTTAGCGAATTAAAGGAGTGGATGAATGAGAACTACTTGTCTTTAAATACAGATAAAACAGAGATGTTAATTGTTGGGAGGGAATGATGCTGATCATAACAATATTTTGTCATCATTTAACTCAGTTGGAATCCCAATTAATTTTACTGAATCAGCCCGCAATCTAGCAGTTATCTTTGACTTTAGCATGTCATTTAAAGTGCATATTACAAAGTTGTCCAAAACATGTTTCTTCCATCTTAAAAATGTTAGGAAATTAAGGCGCTTTCTAAATAAACAGGATTCTGAGAAATTAATTCAAGCATTTATCTCTAGTAGGATTGACTACTGCAATGCAGTGTTTACTGGATGTTCAAACTGTTCTTTATACAGCCTCCAGTTAATACAAAATGCGGCTGCAAGAATCTTTACAAGAACAAGAAAATACGAACACATAACTCCAGTTCTTAAATCCTTACACTGGCTCCCGGTTAAGTTTAGGGCAGATTTCAAAATCCTTTTTTTAACATATAAAGCATTAAATGGCCGAGGTCCGGCTTACTTGTCTGAACTTATCATGACTTACAAACCAGAGCGCACATTAAGATCTGAAGATGCTGGTCTGCTTATGGTTCCAAGGATTAATAAAATAATAATGGGAGGTCGAGCTTTTAGTTACAGGGCCCCTAAACTGTGGAATGGTCTGCCTGCTACTATAAGAGATGCCCCTTCGGTCTCAGCTTTTAAATCCCGGCTAAAGACTCACTACTTTAGTTTAGCATATCCTGACTAGAGCTGTTGATTAACTGTACAAACTGCATCTCTGTTGTTAGTCATTAGCACTAAAACATAAGTAACATGATAGTTAGAATTGGATACTAACCCTCACCTATTCTGTTTCTCTTCTCGGTACTCAAATGTGGCACTTGGTGCCACAGCCCACCTGACAAGTTGTTTTGCCTGCCTAAGGTAAAGTCATCCCTGATGGAGGATCGCAGGAATCGTGAGAAAGAGGGGTCCTTTTATCGGATTGGCTGGCCCAACACTGTTTCAGCCGTGGAATGGCCAAATGGGGGAGGCAGCTTGATGGATGAGGTCTCCAGGAGTCTAAAATTATCCAAATCTTATTATGTGTTATCATCTACTGTTAAATTCTGCTCCGTACTTCTAAAAATTTTTTAATTTTTTATTGAGGATTTGTTCCGTTCTGTGTATTGTATTGTATTGTATTGACCCCCTTCTTTTGACACTCACTGCACGTCCAACCTACCTGGAAAGGGGTCTCTCTTTGAACTGCCTTTCCCAAGGTTTCTTCCATTTTTTCCCTACTAGGTTTTTTTGGGAGTTTTTCCTTGTCTTCTTAGAGAGTCAAGGCTAGGGGGCAGTCAAGAGGCAGGGCCTGTTAAAGTCCATTGCGGCACTTCCTGTGTGATTTTGGGCTATACAAAAATAAACTGTATTGTACTGTATTGTATTGTAATGGGAAAAAAATAATCATACTGTTTTATGTGAGGTCATATCTGTTATTAAAAGCCATGACAATTCATAATTGTTTTAAGACTTTTTCATTTACCTATGGACCTGTGTACAAACAGACAAAGTATTTTTGAAATTTAGAAAAAACCTTTCACTTTAGAACACAATTTTTTAAGTGTCAATATACTGTATACCATGATTATGAAGAAATAACTTTGACTTGAAACATACCAAATCCTTTAACCTAATAGATTGTATTGAAATGGCAAAGATGAGTATGGACCTATGATGAACAGCAACATATTATTAGCATAAAGAGATACTTTTTGTGTTAACCCTTCCATTATGATCCTTCCATTACGATCCCTTTAGACTGTATCTGAAAATGAACAGCTAAAGGTCCAATAGTAATCAGTAAAAGAATGGGTGATAATGGGATTCCCTGTCTGGTTTTGCACTCTAATTTGAAATAGTCTGAGTTTTAATAAGTCATTTAAATGGTACGCATTTATTGGAACCAAAGTAAAATTTGTGTCATACAAAATGGTGGTATGAAGACATGACAATTAAAAACAATGAAAAAATAAAACCAAAATACACATGCATTTTAATGGAATATTCCTTGTAATAGTTGCCTCATATTTCTGATAAATTTGTAGTGGATTATGGTTACATTAGACAACAGAATATCTTGGATGGAGGGGTTGTTTTTTATTAGAGATGATATGTAACAAATGTAGAGTGAATAGTGTATATGATTTGAATAATTGCAACATGTACAGGTACAGAACCTTTGACAATGATAATCGCTATCCCTATAGGAAAATATGAGTTAGAAGAATTCGTTTACCCTGTTTTTTCCTGCAGTCTTCTGTGTAAAATGCCAAATGCTTATGACAATTGTTATGCTATTTTAAATTATTTTGCTTAAATGATGGTGGGAGAGAAGGTATAATGAGCACATAAATATCAAGAGATGCATGGTCTGATTCAGATATTGATGATTGTTTAACAATAGGAAGTGATCGTTTTCCTATAATTAAGCTTCATAAACCACGTAAATTAAATTATTTTAACACTTCTTTAAAGTGTAATTTTGAGGATACGTTTAGGAATATTTGTGATAAAGTACACATTTGGTAGTATCTAATGTCATTTTTTTTAACAACTAGTGATAAATATATACTATTAAAGAAAAGAATAAAGATTAAGTTTCTTAGTGGATGGTAGAATTTGAAGAGAAAACTGAGAAAATCATTTATATATAAAGTAATAGTTAACTATATTAAGCACTTCGCAGCAAATGTCAGAAAGAGTATTAAATCTAGCAAGAAAGTGTTGGATAGCATCAAAAAATGAGTAGTAAGCTTAGTAGGAAAAGCCTGCAATGTTTAAAAAGTGAAACTGGATATGTATAAGAAGGTCCTTATTGATAAAGCCAGTCCTCTAGTCATTACTTATAAAGTAGTACACTAGCAAGTTGAAGAAAATATAAGTTAATATAAGGAATCTAGACATAAGTAACTTAGGAAATTTGGTAATATTTTGGAGAAAAGAAGTAAATTTAATATTGGTATTAATGATAAATTCTGTTTAAGAAAATGAATGGCAGCAGTTAATGAAGAAAAATGTATATATATATATATATATATATATATATATATATATATATACTACTTAATAAAAGGCAAAGCCCTCACTGACTCACTGACTGACTCACTCATCACTAATTGTCCAACTTCCCGTGTAGGTGGAAGGCTAAAATTTGGCAGGCTGATTCCTTATAGCTTACTTACAAAAGTTAGGCAGGTTTCATTTCGAAATTCAACGCGTACTGGTCATAACTGGAACCTCTTTTTTGACAATATACTGTAATGGACAGTAGCTTGATGGCCGTGGGAGGCGGAGTTGAGTGTCACGTCATCACGCCTCCCACGTACTCACGTGAAAAGACTGTGAATGCAGTAGGGAGAAATGAAGTAAGAGCCGCAAACAGCGAAGAGCAAAAAATTCATTAAACAATTGAGAAGGGAGCGAGTGCAGCATACAAGCAAGTTCATAAGGGAAACAAAGCACGGTGTAAAACGTAAGTTTAAATTAAGTTTATAGAAACGCTCCCGCTGCGGATTGCAATAACATATTCGCGAGATAAAAGTTTAATGAGAAGACACGAGGTATAAACGAACCACACGCCGTGGCGCAACCTTAGGGGCAACAGTTTCAACCATTCTATGATCTGCTTCTCGCAACTGAAAGACGGCACATGGCGGATGTTAGCCGACTTGCTGACCGCAACGTTAGGGGCTTCAACTCTGGTGCTGACGATAGAGATTCGATTCACGAGAGGGGATGCAGTGAGTGTGTATGCCTGATGAGCCCAGAATTAGGGAGAAACACGTGTCGCATACTCTTTGCATTATTTGAAAGTAAACTATTAAAACCATTCTATGATCAGCTTCTGGGAACAGAAAGAGGGCACGTGGCGGATGTAAGGCGACTTCCTGACCAACCACAAGCGTAACCTGGCAGGTAACCACCCATACAGTCAGATTGTGATTCAGAAAACGAATGCCATGAATGTAATATACCACGATCTACATACTGTCAAATAAACGAAACACATGCCGTAGCGCGACAGCTGTGAAAAGCGAGGTTCACAAAAAAACAGATACTTAACAAATTGATATTGGTAAATTTTCGATCCGTTTAAAAAGGTTTTCTTTTCTTCTTATAAAATGAAAAGCAGTACTTCGCCGCAACGAAGCGCGAGAATTTGGCTATATATATCTGCTTCTCGCAATTAAAAGAGGGCACGTGGCGGATTTTAGACGACTTCATGACCAAACATAAGTGTTACCTGCCAGGTAGGGTTACCACTTTTAATACAAAAAAATAAGGGACGCATACTGCAGCGGGTGCCACATCTCAGTGCCAACAGTTTGCAGACTCTACTTAAAAGACCCGCCCTCCTCACTGGACAGTTAAAAAGACCAATCAAACTAACGATGACATCAAGTATTACCCAATCAAAAGTAGGAAAGGAGGCATCTTCATAAAATGCGTGTGGGATGATTTGCATGAGACGCTGCTTTAAAAAAAAATGATAAAAAAAATACGGGACAAATCCCGTCCCGTATTGATTCAAAACGGGACGCGCAATTTCATTCTCAAATGCGGCACGATTCCGTATTTTAAAGGACGGGTGGCAACCCTACAGTGCCAGGTAACCACCCATACAATCAGATTGTGATTCAGACTAGGAATGCAATGAATGTAATTACCCCGATCTACATACAAGGCGAAAGTCTTG